>NC_135205.1:0-229194 GCF_050948175.1 Xylocopa sonorina
AGATATAACATGATTTGCGAAGTGTTATGTATTCCTCGTGTACACTTCAAATGAATGTGAATGCGATACTTCCTCGCTAGGAAATAGAGTTTGCAGATGTCTACGTATCGTAGCAATAGATTTCTAATGCTTCTTAAAACGCGATTTCGCATCTCATTTCTATGTTTCATGGTAAGATATAATATGATTTGCGAAGTGTCATGTATTCCTCGTCTACACTTCAAATGAATGTAAATGCGACACTTCCTCGCTAGGAAATAGCGTTTGCAGATGTCTACGTATCGTAGCAATAGTGTTCTAATGCTTCTTAAAACGCGATATCGCATCTCATTTCTATGTTTCATGGTAAGATATAATATGATTTGCGAAGTGTAATGTATTCCTCGTCTACACTTCAAATGAATGTAAATGCGACACTTCCTTGCAAGGAAGTAGCGTTTGCAGATGTGTACGTATCGTAGCAATAGAGTTCTTATGATTCTTAAAACGCGCAATCGCATCTCATTTCTATGTTTCATGGTAAGGTATAATATGATTTGCGAAGTGTTATATATTCCTCGTCTACACTTCAAATGAATGTGAATGCGACACTTCCTCGCTAGGAACTAGCGTTTGCAAATGTCTACGTATCGTAGCAATAGATTTCTAATGCTCCTTAAAACGCGATATCTCATCTCATTTCTATGTTTCATGGTAAGATATAATATGATTTGCGAAGTGTCATGTATTCATCGTCTACACTTCAAATGAATGTAAATGCGACACTTCCTTGCTAGGAAATAGCGTCTGCAGATGTCTAGGTATCGTAGCAATAGTGTTCTAATGCTTCTTAAAACGCGATATCGCATCTCATTTCTATGTTTCATGTTAAAGTATAATATGATTTATGAAGTGTCATGTATTCCTCGTCTACACTTCAAATGAATGTAAATGCGACACTTCCTTGCTAGGAAATAGCGTCTGCAGATGTCTAGGTATCGTAGCAATAGAGTCCTAATGCTTCTTAAAACGCGATTTCGCATCTCATTTCTATGTTTCATGGTAAGATATAATATGATTTGCGAAGTGTCATGTATTCCTCGTCTACACTTCAAATGAGTGTAAATGCGACACTTCCTCTCCAGGAAATAGCGTTTGCAGATGTCTACGTATCGTAGCAATAGATTTCTAATGCTTCTTAAAACGCGATATCGCATCTCATTTCTATGTTTCATGGTAAGATATTATATAATTTGCGAAGTGTTATGTATTCCTCGTCTACACTTCAAATGAATGTGAATGCGACACTTCCTTGCTAGGAAATAGCGTCTGCAGATGTCTGGGGTATCGTAGCAATAGTGTTCTAATGCTTCTTAAAACGCGATATCGCATCTCATTTCTATCTTTCATGGTAAGATATAATATGATTTGCGAAGTGTCATGTATTCCTCGTCTACACTTCAAATGAATGTAAATGCGACACTTCCTTGCTGTGAAATAGCGTCTGCAGATGTCTAGGTATCGTAGCAATAGTGTTCTAATGCTTCTTAAAACGCGATATCGCATCTCATTTCTATGTTTCATGGTAAGATATAATATGATTTGCGAAGTGTCATGTATTCCTCGTCACACTTCAAATGAATGTAAATGCGACACTTCCTTGCTAGGAAATAGCGTCTGCAGATGTCTAGGTAACATAGCAGTAGTGCTCCAATGCTTCTTAAAACGCGATATCGCATCTCATTTCTATGTTTCATGGTAAGATATAATATGATTTGCGAAGTGTCATGTATACCTCGTCTACACTTCAAATGAATGTAAATGCGACACTTCCTTGCAAGGAAATAGCGTTTGCAGATGCCTACCTATCGTAGCAATAGAGTTTCTAATGCTTCTTAAAACGCGATATCGCATCTCATTACTATGTTTCATTTTAAGATATTATATTCATTGCGAAGTGTTATGCATTCCACGTCTACGATTCGAATGAATGTAAATGCGACACTTCCTTGCAAGGAAATAGCGTTTGCAGATGTCTACGTATCGTAGCAATAGAGATCTTATGATTCTTAAAACGCGATATCGCATCTCATTTAGATGTTTCATGGTAAGGTATAATATTCATTGCGAATTGTTATGCATTCCTCGTCTACGATTCAAATGAAGGTAAATGCGACACTTCCCTGCAAGGAAATAGCGTTTGCAGATGTCTACGTATCGTAGCAATAGAGTTCATATGATTCTTAAAACGCGATATCGCATCTCATTTCTATGTTTCATGGTAAGATATAACATGATTTGCGAAGTGTTACGTATTCCTCGTCTACACTTCAAATGAATGTGAATGCGATACTTCCTCGCTAGGAAATAGAGTTTGCAGATGTCTACGTATCGTAGCAATAGATATCTAATGCTTCTTAAAACGCGATTTCGCATCTCATTTCTATGTTTCATGGTAAGATATAATATGATTTGCGAAGTGTCATGTATTCCTCGTCTACACTTCAAATGATGTAAATGCGACACTTCCTCGCTAGGAAATAGCGTTTGCAGATGTCTACGTATCGTAGCAATAGATTTCTAATGCTTCTTAAAACGCGATATCGCATCTCATTTCTATGTTTCATGGTAAGATATTATATAATTTGCGAAGTGTTATGTATTCCTCGTCTACACTGCAAATGAATGTAAATGCGACGCTTCCTTGCAAGGAAATAGCGTTTGCAGATGTGTACGTATCGTAGAAATAGAGTTCTTATGATCCTTATAACGCGATATCGCATCTCATTTCTATGTTTCATGGTAAGATATAATATGATTTGCGAAGTGTCATGTATTCCTCGTCTACACTTCAAATGAATGTAAATGCGACACTTCCTTGCAAGGAAATAGCGTTTGCAGATGTGTACGTATCGTAGCAATAGAGTTCTTATGATTCTTAAAACGCGATATCGCATCTCATTTCCATGTTTCATGGTAAGATATAACATGATTTGCGAAGTGTTATGTATTCCTCGTCTACACTTCAAATGAATGTGAATGCGACACTTCCTCGCTAGGAACTAGCGTTTGCAGATGTCTACGTATCGTAGCAATAGATTTCTAATGCTCCTTAAAACGCGATATCTCATCTCATTTCTATGTTTCATGGTAAGATATAATATGATTTGCGACGTGTCATGTATTCCTCGTCTACACTTCAAATGAGTGTAAATGCGACACTTCCTCTCCAGGAAATAGCGTTTGCAGATGTCTACGTATCGTAGCAATAGATTTCCAATGCTTCTTAAAACGCGATATCGCATCTCATTTCTATGTTTCATGGTAAGATATTATATAATTTGCGAAGTGTTATGTACTCCTCGTCTACACTTCAATGAATGTGAATGCGACACTTCCTTGCTAGGAAATAGCGTCTGCAGATGTCTGGTTATCGTAGCAATAGTGTTCTAATGCTTCTTAAAACGCGATATCGCACCTCATTTCTATCTTTCATGGTAAGGTATAATATGATTTGCGAAGTGTCATGTATTCCTCGTCTACACTTCAAATGAATGTAAATGCGACACTTCCTTGCTAGGAAATAGCGTCTGCAGATGTCTAGGTATCGTAGCAATAGTGTTCTAATGCTTCTTAAAACGCGATATCGCATCTCATTTCTATGTTACATGGTAAGATATAATATGATTTGCGAAGTGTCATGTATTCCTCGTCTACACTTCAAATGAATGTAAATGCGACACTTCCTTGCTAGGAAATAGCCTCTGCAGATGTCTAGGTAACATAGCAGTAGTGCTCTAATGCTTCTTAAACGCGATATCGCATCTCATTTCTATGTTTCATGGTAAGATATAATATGATTTGCGAAGTGTCATGTATACCTCGTCTACACTTCAAATGAATGTAAATACGACACTTCCTTGCAAGGAAATAGCGTTTGCAGATGTCTACCTATCGTAGCAATAGAGTTCTTATGATTCTTAAATCGCGATATCGCATCTCATTTCTATGTTTCATGGTAAGATATAATGTGATTGCGAAGTGTTATGTATTCCTCGTCTACACTTCAAATGAATGTAAATGCGGACACTTCCTTGCAAGGAAATAGCGCTCGCACATGTCTACGTATCGAAGCAATAGAGTTCACATGCTTCTTAGAACGAGATATTGCATCTCATATCTATGTTTCATGATAAGATATTATATTCATTGCGAAGTGTTATGCATTCCTCGTCTACGATTCAAATGAATGTAAATGCGACACTTCCTTGCAAGGAAATAGCGTTTGCAGATGTCTACGTATCGTAGCAATAGATTTCTAATGCTTCTTAAAACGCGATATCGCATCTCATTTCTATGTTTCATGGTCAGATATTATATAATTTGCGAAGTGTTATGTATTCCTCGTCTACACTTCAAATGAATGTAAATGCGACACTTCCTTGCAAGGAAATAGCGTTTGCAGATGTGTACGTATCGTAGAAATAGAGTTCTTATGATTCTTAAAACGCGATCTCGCATCTCATTTCTATGTTTCATGGTAAGATATAATATGATTTGCGAAGTGTTATGTATTCCTCGTCTACACTTCAAATGAATGTAAATGCGACACTTCCTAGCAAGGAAATAGCTCTTGCAGATGTCTACGTATCGAAGCAATAGAGTTCAAATGCTTCTTAGAACGAGATATTGCATCTCATATCTATGTTTCATGATAAGATATTATATACATTGCGAAGTGTTATGCATTCCTCATCTACGATTCAAATGAATGTAAATGCGACACTTCCTTGCAAGGAAATAGCGTTTGCAGATGTCTACGTATCGTAGCAATAGAGATCTTATGATTCTTAAAACGCGATATCGCATCTCATTTCGATGTTTCATGGTAAGGTATAATATTCATTGCGAATTGTTATGCATTCCTCGTCTACGATTCAAATGAAGGTAAATGCGACACTTCCTTGCAAGGAAATAGCGTTTGCAGATGTCTACGTGTCGTAGCAATAGTGTTCATATGATTCTTAAAACGCGATATCGCATCTCATTTCTATGTTTCATGGTAAGATATAACATGATTTGCGAAGTGTTTATGTATTCCTCGTCTACACTTCAAATGAATGTGAATGCGATACTTCCTCGCTAGGAAATAGAGGTTACAGATGTCTACGTATCGTAGCAATAGTGTTCATATGATTCTTAAAACGCGATATCGCATCTCATTTCCATGTTTCATGGTAAGATATAACATGATTTGCGAAGTGTTATGTATTCCTCGTCTACACTTCAAATGAATGTGAATGCGATACTTCCTCGCTAGGAAATAGCGTTTGCAGATGTCTACGTATCGTAGCAATAGATTTCTAATGCTTCTTAAAACGCGATTTCGCATCTCATTTCTATGTTTCATGGTAAGGTATAATATTCATTGCGAATTGTTATGCATTAGTCGTCTACGATTCAAATGAAGGTAAATGCGACACTTCCTTGCAAGGAAATAGCGTTTGCAGATGTCTACGTATCGTAGCAATAGAGTTCATATGATTCTTAAAACGCGATATCGCATCTCATTTCTATGTTTCATGGTAAGATATAACATGATTTGCGAAGTGTTATGTATTCCTCGTGTACACTTCAAATGAATGTGAATGCGATACTTCCTCGCTAGGAAATAGAGTTTGCAGATGTCTACGTATCGTAGCAATAGATTTCTAATGCTTCTTAAAACGCGATTTCGCATCTCATTTCTATGTTTCATGGTAAGATATAATATGATTTGCGAAGTGTCATGTATTCCTCGTCTACACTTCAAATGAATGTAAATGCGACACTTCCTCGCTAGGAAATAGCGTTTGCAGATGTCTACGTATCGTAGCAATAGTGTTCTAATGCTTCTTAAAACGCGATATCGCATCTCATTTCTATGTTTCATGGTAAGATATAATATGATTTGCGAAGTGTAATGTATTCCTCGTCTACACTTCAAATGAATGTAAATGCGACACTTCCTTGCAAGGAAGTAGCGTTTGCAGATGTGTACGTATCGTAGCAATAGAGTTCTTATGATTCTTAAAACGCGCAATCGCATCTCATTTCTATGTTTCATGGTAAGGTATAATATGATTTGCGAAGTGTTATATATTCCTCGTCTACACTTCAAATGAATGTGAATGCGACACTTCCTCGCTAGGAACTAGCGTTTGCAAATGTCTACGTATCGTAGCAATAGATTTCTAATGCTCCTTAAAACGCGATATCTCATCTCATTTCTATGTTTCATGGTAAGATATAATATGATTTGCGAAGTGTCATGTATTCATCGTCTACACTTCAAATGAATGTAAATGCGACACTTCCTTGCTAGGAAATAGCGTCTGCAGATGTCTAGGTATCGTAGCAATAGTGTTCTAATGCTTCTTAAAACGCGATATCGCATCTCATTTCTATGTTTCATGTTAAAGTATAATATGATTTATGAAGTGTCATGTATTCCTCGTCTACACTTCAAATGAATGTAAATGCGACACTTCCTTGCTAGGAAATAGCGTCTGCAGATGTCTAGGTGTCGTAGCAATAGAGTCCTAATGCTTCTTAAAACGCGATTTCGCATCTCATTTCTATGTTTCATGGTAAGATATAATATGATTTGCGAAGTGTCATGTATTCCTCGTCTACACTTCAAATGAGTGTAAATGCGACACTTCCTCTCCAGGAAATAGCGTTTGCAGATGTCTACGTATCGTAGCAATAAATTTCTAATGCTTCTTAAAACGCGATATCGCATCTCATTTCTATGTTTCATGGTAAGATATTATATAATTTGCGAAGTGTTATGTATTCCTCGTCTACACTTCAAATGAATGTGAATGCGACACTTCCTTGCTAGGAAATAGCGTCTGCAGATGTCTGGGTATCGTAGCAATAGTGTTCTAATGCTTCTTAAAACGCGATTTCGCATCTCATTTCTATCTTTCATGGTAAGATATAATATGATTTGCGAAGTGTCATGTATTCCTCGTCTACACTTCAAATGAATGTAAATGCGACACTTCCTTGCTGTGAAATAGCGTCTGCAGATGTCTAGGTATCGTAGCAATAGTGTTCTAATGCTTCTTAAAACGCGATATCGCATCTCATTTCTATGTTTCATGGTAAGATATAATATGATTTGCGAAGTGTCATGTATTCCTCGTCCACACTTCAAATGAATGTAAATGCGACACTTCCTTGCTAGGAAATAGCGTCTGCAGATGTCTAGGTAACATAGCAGTAGTGCTCCAATGCTTCTTAAAACGCGATATCGCATCTCATTTCTATGTTTCATGGTAAGATATAATATGATTTGCGAAGTGTCATGTATACCTCGTCTACACTTCAAATGAATGTAAATGCGACACTTCCTTGCAAGGAAATAGCGTTTGCAGATGCCTACCTATCGTAGCAATAGAGTTCTAATGCTTCTTAAAACGCGATATCGCATCTCATTACTATGTTTCATTTTAAGATATTATATTCATTGCGAAGTGTTATGCATTCCACGTCTACGATTCGAATGAATGTAAATGCGACACTTCCTTGCAAGGAAATAGCGTTTGCAGATGTCTACGTATCGTAGCAATAGAGATCTTATGATTCTTAAAACGCGATGTCGCATCTCATTTAGATGTTTCATGGTAAGGTATAATATTCATTGCGAATTGTTATGCATTCCTCGTCTACGATTCAAATGAAGGTAAATGCGACACTTCCCTGCAAGGAAATAGCGTTTGCAGATGTCTACGTATCGTAGCAATAGAGTTCATATGATTCTTAAAACGCGATATCGCATCTCATTTCTATGTTTCATGGTAAGATATAACATGATTTGCGAAGTGTTACGTATTCCTCGTCTACACTTCAAATGAATGTGAATGCGATACTTCCTCGCTAGGAAATAGAGTTTGCAGATGTCTACGTATCGTAGCAATAGATATCTAATGCTTCTTAAAACGCGATTTCGCATCTCATTTCTATGTTTCATGGTAAGATATAATATGATTTGCGAAGTGTCATGTATTCCTCGTCTACACTTCAAATGAATGTAAATGCGACACTTCCTCGCTAGGAAATAGCGTTTGCAGATGTCTACGTATCGTAGCAATAGATTTCTAATGCTTCTTAAAACGCGATATCGCATCTCATTTCTATGTTTCATGGTAAGATATTATATAATTTGCGAAGTGTTATGTATTCCTCGTCTACACTGCAAATGAATGTAAATGCGACGCTTCCTTGCAAGGAAATAGCGTTTGCAGATGTGTACGTATCGTAGAAATAGAGTTCTTATGATCCTTATAACGCGATATCGCATCTCATTTCTATGTTTCATGGTAAGATATAATATGATTTGCGAAGTGTCATGTATTCCTCGTCTACACTTCAAATGAATGTAAATGCGACACTTCCTTGCAAGGAAATAGCGTTTGCAGATGTGTACGTATCGTAGCAATAGAGTTCTTATGATTCTTAAAACGCGATATCGCATCTCATTTCCATGTTTCATGGTAAGATATAACATGATTTGCGAAGTGTTATGTATTCCTCGTCTACACTTCAAATGAATGTGAATGCGACACTTCCTCGCTAGGAACTAGCGTTTGCAGATGTCTACGTATCGTAGCAATAGATTTCTAATGCTCCTTAAAACGCGATATCTCATCTCATTTCTATGTTTCATGGTAAGATATAATATGATTTGCGACGTGTCATGTATTCCTCGTCTACACTTCAAATGAGTGTAAATGCGACACTTCCTCTCCAGGAAATAGCGTTTGCAGATGTCTACGTATCGTAGCAATAGATTTCCAATGCTTCTTAAAACGCGATATCGCATCTCATTTCTATGTTTCATGGTAAGATATTATATAATTTGCGAAGTGTTATGTACTCCTCGTCTACACTTCAAATGAATGTGAATGCGACACTTCCTTGCTAGGAAATAGCGTCTGCAGATGTCTGGTTATCGTAGCAATAGTGTTCTAATGCTTCTTAAAACGCGATATCGCACCTCATTTCTATCTTTCATGGTAAGGTATAATATGATTTGCGAAGTGTCATGTATTCCTCGTCTACACTTCAAATGAATGTAAATGCGACACTTCCTTGCTAGGAAATAGCGTCTGCAGATGTCTAGGTATCGTAGCAATAGTGTTCTAATGCTTCTTAAAACGCGATATCGCATCTCATTTCTATGTTTCATGGTAAGATATAATATGATTTGCGAAGTGTCATGTATTCCTCGTCTACACTTCAAATGAATGTAAATGCGACACTTCCTTGCTAGGAAATAGCCTCTGCAGATGTCTAGGTAACATAGCAGTAGTGCTCTAATGCTTCTTAAAACGCGATATCGCATCTCATTTCTATGTTTCATGGTAAGATATAATATGATTTGCGAAGTGTCATGTATACCTCGTCTACACTTCAAATGAATGTAAATACGACACTTCCTTGCAAGGAAATAGCGTTTGCAGATGTCTACCTATCGTAGCAATAGAGTTCTTATGATTCTTAAAACGCGATGTCGCATCTCATTTCGATGTTTCATGGTAAGGTATAATATTCATTGCGAATTGTTATGCATTCCTCGTCTACGATTCAAATGAAGGTAAATGCGACACTTCCTTGCAAGGAAATAGAGTTTGCAGATGTCCACGTATCGTAGCAATAGATTTCTAATGCTTCTTAAAACGCGATATCGCATCTCATTTCTATGTTTCATGGTAAGATATAATATGATTTGCGAAGTGTCATGTATTCATCGTCTACACTTCAAATGAATGTAAATGCGACACTTCCTTGCTAGGAAATAGCGTCTGCAGATGTCTAGGTATCGTACAATAGTGTTCTAATGCTTCTTAAAACGCGATATCGCATCTCATTTCTATCTTTCATGGTAAGATATAATATGATTTGCGAAGTGTCATGTATTCATCGTCTACACTTCAAATGAATGTAAATGCGACACTTCCTTGCTAGGAAATAGCGTCTGCAGATGTCTAGGTATCGTACAATAGTGTTCTAATGCTTCTTAAAACGCGATATCGCATCTCATTTCTATCTTTCATGGTAAGATATAATATGATTTGCGAAGTGTCATGTATTCCTCGTCTACACTTCAAATGAATGTAAATGCGACACTTCCTTGCTAGGAAATAGCGTCTGCAGATGTCTAGGTATCGTAGCAATAGTGTTCTAATGCTTCTTAAAACGCGATAACGCATCTCATTTCTATGTTTCATGGTAAGATATAATATGATTTGCGAAGTGTCATGTATTCCTCGTCTACACTTCAAATGAATGTAAATGCGACACTTCCTTGCTAGGAAATAGCGTCTGCAGATGTCTAGGTATCGTAGCAATAGAGTTCTAATGCTTCTTAAAACGCGATTTCGCATCTCATTTCTATGTTTCATGGTAAGGTATAATATGATTTGCGAAGAGTTATGTATTCCTCGTCTACACTTCAAATGAATGTAAATGCGACACTTCCTCGCTAGGAAATAGCGTTTGCAGATATCTACGTATTGTAGCAATAGATTTCTAATGTTTCTTAAAACGCGATATCGCATCTCATTTCTATGTTTCATGGTAAGATGTTATATAATTTGCGAAGTGTTATGTATTCCTCGTCCACACTTCAAATGAATGTAAATGCGACACTTCCTTGCAAGGAAATAGCGTTTGCAGATGTGTACGTATCGCAGCAGTAGAGTTCTTATGATTCTTAAAACGCGATATCGCATATCATTTCTATGTTTCATGGTAAGGTATAATATGATTTGCGAAGTGTTATGTATTCCTCGTCTACACTTCAAATGAATGTAAATGCGACACTTCCTTGCTAGGAAAAACCTCTGCAGATGTCTAGGTAACATAGCAGTAGTGCTCTAATGCTTCTTAAAACGCGATATCGCATCTCATTTCTATGTTTCATGGTAAGATATAATATGATTTGCGAAGTGTCACGTATTCCTCGTCTACACTTCAAATGAATGTAAATGCGACACTTCCTTGCTAGGAAATAGCGTCTGCAGATGTCTAGGTATCATAGCAGTAGTGTTCTAATGCTTCTTAAAACGCGATATCGCATCTCATTTCTATGATTCATGGTAAGATATAATATGATTTGCGAAGTGTTATGTATTCCTCGTCTACACTTCAAATGAATGTAAATGCGACACTTCATTGTTAGGAAATAGCGTCTGCAGATGTCTAGGTATCGTAGCAATAGAGTTCTAATGCTTCTTAAAACGCGATATCGCATCTCATTTCTACGTTACATGGTAAGATGTAATATGATTTGCGAAGTGTTATGTATTTCTCGTCTGCACTTCAAATGAATGTAAATGTGACACTTCCTTGCATGGAAATATCGTTTGCAGATGTCTACGTATCGAAGCAATAGAGTTCAAATGCTTCTTAAAACGAGATATTGCAACTCATATCTATGTTTCATGATAAGATATAATATTCATTGCGAAGTGTTATGCATTCCTCGTCTACAATTCAAATGAATGTAAATGCGACACTTCCTTGCAAGGAAATAGCGTTTGTAGATGTGTACGTATCGAAGCAATAGAGTTCAAATGCTTCTTAAAACGCGATATCGCATCTCATTACTATGTTTCATGGTAAGATATAATATGATTTGCGAAGTGTCATGTATTCCCCGTCTACACTTCAAATGAATGTAAATGCGACACTTCCTTGCAAGGAAATATCGTTTGCAGATGTCTACGTATAGAAGAAATAGAGTTCAAATGCTGCTTAAAACGAGATATTGCATCTCATATCTATGTTTCATGATAAGATATAATATTCATTGCGAAGTGTTATGCATTCCTCGTCTACGATTCAAATGAAAGTAAATGCGACACTTCCTTGCTAGGAAATAGCGTCTGCAGATGTCTGGTTATCGTAGCAATAGTGTTCTAATGCTTCTTAAAACGCGATATCGCACCTCATTTCTATCTTTCATGGTAAGGTATAATATGATTTGCGAAGTGTCATGTATTCCTCGTCTACACTTCAAATGAATGTAAATGCGACACTTCCTTGCTAGGAAATAGCGTCTGCAGATGTCTAGGTATCGTAGCAATAGTGTTCTAATGCTTCTTAAAACGCGATATCGCATCTCATTTCTATGTTTCATGGTAAGATATAATATGATTTGCGAAGTGTCATGTATTCCTCGTCTACACTTCAAATGAATGTAAATGCGACTCTTCCTTGCTAGGAAATAGCGTCTGCAGATGTCTAGGTAACATAGCAGTAGTGCTCTAATGCTTCTTAAAACGCGATATCGCATCTCATTTCTATGTTTCATGGTAAGATATAATATGATTTGCGAAGTGTCATGTATACCTCGTCTACACTTCAAATGAATGTAAATACGACACTACCTTGCAAGGAAATAGCGTTTGCAGATGTCTACCTATCGTAGCAATAGAGTTCTAATGCTTCTTAAAACGCGATATCGCATCTCATTTCTATGTTTCATGGTAAGATATAATATGATTTGCGAAGTGTTATGTTTTCCTCGTCTACACTTCAAATGAATGTAAATGCGACACTTCCTTGCAAGGAAATAGCGCTTGCAGATGTCTACGTATCGAAGCAATAGAGTTCAAATGCTTCTTAAAACGAGATATTTCATCTCATATCTATGTTTCATGATAAGATATTATATTCATTGCGAAGTGTTATGCATTCCTCGTCTACGATTCAAATGAATGTAAATGCGACACTTCCTTGCAAGGAAATAGCGTTTGCAGATGTCTACGTATCGTAGCAATAGAGATCTTATGATTCTTAAAACGCGATGTCGCATCTCATTTCGATGTTTCATGGTAAGGTATAATATTCATTGCGAATTGTTATGCATTCCTCGTCTACGATTCAAATGAAGGTAAATGCGACACTTCCTTGCTAGGAAATAGCGTCTGCAGATGTCTAGGTATCGTAGCAATAGTGTTCTAATGCTTCTTAAAACGCGATAACGCATCTCATTTCTATGTTTCATGGTAAGATATAATATGATTAGCGAAGTGTCATGTATTCCTCGTCTACACTTCAAATGAATGTAAATGCGACACTTCCTTGCTAGGAAATAGCGTCTGCAGATGTCTAGGTATCGTAGCAATAGAGTTCTAATGCTTCTTAAAACGCGATTTCGCATCTCATTTCTATGTTTCATGGTAAGGTATAATATGATTTGCGAAGTGTTATGTATTCCTCGTCTACAATTCACATGAATGTAAATGCGACACTTCCTCGCTAGGAAATAGCGTTTGCAGATATCTACGTATCGTAGCAATAGATTTCTAATGCTTCTTAAAACGCGATATCGCATCTCATTTCTATGTTTCATGGTAAGATGTTACATAATTTGCGAAGTGTTATGTATTCCTCGTCCACACTTCAAATGAATGTAAATGCGACACTTCCTTGCAAGGAAATAGCGTTTGCAGATGTGTACGTATCGTAGCAGTAGAGTTCTTATGATTCTTAAAACGCGATATCGCATATCATTTCTATGTTTCATGGTAAGGTATAATATGATTTGCGAAGTGTTATGTATTCCTCGTCTACACTTCAAATGAATGTGAATGCGACACTTCCTCGCTAGGAAATAGCGTTTGCAGATGTCTATGTATCGTAGCAATAGATTTCTAATGCTTCTTAAAACGCGATATCTCATCTCATTTCTATGTTTCATGGTAAGATATAATATGATTTGCGAACTGTCACGTATTCCTCGTCTACACTTCAAATGAATGTAAATGCGACACTTCCTTGCTAGGAAATAGCGTCTGCAGATGTCTAGGTATCATAGCAGTAGTGTTCTAATGCTTCTTAAAACGCGATATCGCATCTCATTTCTATGATTCATGGTAAGATATAATATGATTTGCGAAGTGTTATGTATTCCTCGTCTACACTTCAAATGAATGTAAATGCGACACTTCATTGTTAGGAATTAGCGTCTGCAGATGTCTAGGTATCGTAGCAATAGAGTTCTAATGCTTCTTAAAACGCGATATCGCATCTCATTTCTACGTTACATGGTAAGATGTAATATGATTTGCGAAGTGTTGTGTATTTCTCGTCTGCACTTCAAATGAATGTAAATGTGACACTTCCTTGCATGGAAATATCGTTTGCAGATGTCTACGTATCGAAGCAATAGAGTTCAAATGCTTCTTAAAACGAGATATTGCAACTCATATCTATGTTTCATGATAAGATATAATATTCATTGCGAAGTGTTATGCATTCCTCGTCTACGATTCAAATGAATGTAAATGCGACACTTCCTTGCAAGGAAATAGCGTTTGTAGATGTGTACGTATCGAAGCAATAGAGTTCAAATGCTTCTTAAAACGCGATATCGCATCTCATTACTATGCTTCATGGTAAGATATAATATGATTTGCGAAGTGTCATGTATTCCCCGTCTACACTTCAAATGAATGTAAATGCGACACTTCCTTGCAAGGAAATATCGTTTGCAGATGTCTACGTATAGAAGAAATAGAGTTCAAATGCTGCTTAAAACGAGATATTGCATCTCATATCTATGTTTCATGATAAGATATAATATTCATTGCGAAGTGTTATGCATTCCTCGTCTACGATTCAAATGAAAGTAAATGCTACACTTCCTTGCAAGGAAATAGCGATTGCAGATGTCTACGTATCGTAGCAATAAGTTCATATGATTCTTAAAACGCGATATCGCATCTCATTTCTATGTTTCATGGTAAGATGTAATATGATTTGCGAAGTGTTTTGTATTCCTCGTCTACACTTCAAATGAATGTAAATGCGACACTTCCTTGCTAGGAAATAGCGTCTGCAGATGTCTAGGTACCGCAGCAATAGTGTTCTAATGCTTCTGAAAACGCGATATCGCATCTCATTTCTATGTTTCATGGTAAGATATTATATTATTTGCGAAGTGTCATGTATTCCTCGTCTACACTTCAAATGAATGTAAATGCGACACTTCCTCGCTAGGAAATAGCGTTTGCAGATGTCTACGTATCGTAGCAATAGATTTCTAATGCTTCTTAAAACGCGATATCGCATCTCACTTCTATGTTTCATGGTAAGATATTATATAATTTGCGAAGTGTTATGTATTCCTCGTCTACACTTCAAATGAATGTAAATGCGTCACTTCCTTGCAAGCAAACAGCGTTTGCAGATGTCTACAGATCGTAGCAATGGAGTTCTTATGATTCTTAAAACGCGATATCGCATCTCATTTCTATGTTTCATGGTAAGATATAATATGATTTGCGAAGTGTCATGTATTCCTCGTCTACACTTCAAATGAATGTTAATGCGACACTTCCTTGCTAGGAAATAGCGTCTGCAGATGTCTAGGTATCGTAGCAATATTGTTCTTATGATTCTTAAAACGCGATATCTCATCTCATTTCTATGTTTCATGGTAAGATATAATATGATTTGCGAAGTGTTATGTATTCCTCGTCTACACTTCAAATGAATGTAAATGCGACACTTCCTTGCTAGGAAATAGCGTCTGCAGATGTCTAGGTATCGTAGCAATAGTGTTCTAATGCTTCTTAAAACGCGATATCGCATCTTATTTCTATCTTTCATGGTAAGATATAATATGATTTGCGAAGTGTCATGTATTCCTCTTCTACACTTCAAATGATTGTAAATGCGACACTTCCTTGCTAGGAAATAGCGTCTGCAGATGTCTAGGTATCATAGCAATAGAGTTCTAATGCTTCATAAAACGCGATATCGCATCTCATTTCTATGTTTCATGGTAAGATGTAATATGATTTGCGAAGAGTTATGTATTCCTCGTCTACACTTCAAATGAATGTGAATGCGACACTTCCTTGCTAGGAAATAGCGTCTGCAGATGTCGAGGTATCGTAACAATAGAGTTCTAATGCTTCTTAAAACGCGATATCGCATCTCATTTCTATTTTTCATGGTAAGATATAACATGATTTGCGAAGTGTTATGCATTCCTCATCTACACTTCAAATGAATGTAAATGCGGCACTTCCTTGCAAGGAAATAGAGTTTGCAGATGTCTACGTATCAAAGCAATAGAGTTCAAATGCATCTTAATACGAGATATTGCATCTCATATCTATGTTTCATGATAAGATATAATATTCATTGCGGAGTGTTATGCATTCCTCGTCTACGTTTCAAATGAAAGTAAATGCGACACTTCCTTGCAAGGAAATAGCGTTTGCAGATGTGTACGTATCGTAGCAGTAGAGTTCTTATGATTCTTAAAACGCGATATCGCATCTCATTTCTATGTTTCATGGTAAGATGTAATATGATTTGCGAAGTGTTTTGTATTCCTCGTCTACACTTCAAATGAATGTAAATGCGACACTTCCTTGCTAGGAAATAGCGTCTGCAGATGTCTAGGTATCGCAGCAATAGTGTTCTAATGCTTCTGAAAACGCGATATCGCATCTCATTTCTATGTTTCATGGTAAGATATTATATTATTTGCGAAGTGTCATGTATTCCTCGTCTACACTTCAAATGAATGTAAATGCGACACTTCCTCGCTAGGAAATAGCGTTTGCAGATGTCTACGTATCGTAGCAATAGATTTCTAATGCTTCTTAAAACGCGATATCGCATCTCACTTCTATGTTTCATGGTAAGATATTATATAATTTGCGAAGTGTTATGTATTCCTCGTCTACACTTCAAATGAATGTAAATGCGTCACTTCCTTGCAAGCAAACAGCGTTTGCAGATGTCTACAGATCGTAGCAATGGAGTTCTTATGATTCTTAAAACGCGATATCGCATCTCATTTCTATGTTTCATGGTAAGATATAATATGATTTGCGAAGTGTCATGTATTCCTCGTCTACACTTCAAATGAATGTTAATGCGACACTTCCTTGCTAGGAAATAGCGTCTGCAGATGTCTAGGTATCGTAGCAATATTGTTCTTATGATTCTTAAAACGCGATATCTCATCTCATTTCTATGTTTCATGGTAAGATATAATATGATTTGCGAAGTGTTATGTATTCCTCGTCTACACTTCAAATGAATGTAAATGCGACACTTCCTTGCTAGGAAATAGCGTCTGCAGATGTCTAGGTATCGTAGCAATAGTGTTCTAATGCTTCTTAAAACGCGATATCGCATCTTATTTCTATCTTTCATGGTAAGATATAATATGATTTGCGAAGTGTCATGTATTCCTCTTCTACACTTCAAATGATTGTAAATGCGACACTTCCTTGCTAGGAAATAGCGTCTGCAGATGTCTAGGTATCATAGCAATAGAGTTCTAATGCTTCATAAAACGCGATATCGCATCTCATTTCTATGTTTCATGGTAAGATGTAATATGATTTGCGAAGAGTTATGTATTCCTCGTCTACACTTCAAATGAATGTGAATGCGACACTTCCTTGCTAGGAAATAGCGTCTGCAGATGTCGAGGTATCGTAACAATAGAGTTCTAATGCTTCTTAAAACGCGATATCGCATCTCATTTCTATTTTTCATGGTAAGATATAACATGATTTGCGAAGTGTTATGCATTCCTCATCTACACTTCAAATGAATGTAAATGCGGCACTTCCTTGCAAGGAAATAGAGTTTGCAGATGTCTACGTATCAAAGCAATAGAGTTCAAATGCATCTTAATACGAGATATTGCATCTCATATCTATGTTTCATGATAAGATATAATATTCATTGCGGAGTGTTATGCATTCCTCGTCTACGTTTCAAATGAAAGTAAATGCGACACTTCCTTGCAAGGAAATAGCGTTTGCAGATGTGTACGTATCGTAGCAGTAGAGTTCTTATGATTCTTAAAACGCGATATCGCATCTCATTTCTATGTTTCATGGTAAGATGTAATATGATTTGCGAAGTGTTTTGTATTCCTCGTCTACACTTCAAATGAATGTAAATGCGACACTTCCTTGCTAGGAAATAGCGTCTGCAGATGTCTAGGTATCGCAGCAATAGTGTTATAATGCTTCTGAAAACGCGATATCGCATCTCATTTCTATGTTTCATGGTAAGATATTATATTATTTGCGAAGTGTCATGTATTCCTCGTCTACACTTCAAATGAATGTAAATGCGACACTTCCTCGCTAGGAAATAGCGTTTGCAGATGTCTACGTATCGTAGCAATAGATTTCTAATGCTTCTTAAAACGCGATATCGCATCTCACTTCTATGTTTCATGGTAAGATATTATATAATTTGCGAAGTGTTATGTATTCCTCGTCTACCCTTCAAATGAATGTAAATGCGTCACTTCCTTGCAAGCAAACAGCGTTTGCAGATGTCTACAGATCGTAGCAATGGAGTTCTTATGATTCTTAAAACGCGATATCGCATCTCATTTCTATGTTTCATGGTAAGATATAATATGATTTGCGAAGTGTCATGTATTCCTCGTCTACACTTCAAATGAATGTTAATGCGACACTTCCTTGCTAGGAAATAGCGTCTGCAGATGTCTAGGTATCGTAGCAATATTGTTCTTATGATTCTTAAAACGCGATATCTCATCTCATTTCTATGTTTCATGGTAAGATATAATATGATTTGCGAAGTGTTATGTATTCCTCGTCTACACTTCAAATGAATGTAAATGCGACACTTCCTTGCTAGGAAATAGCGTCTGCAGATGTCTAGGTATCGTAGCAATAGTGTTCTAATGCTTCTTAAAACGCGATATCGCATCTTATTTCTATCTTTCATGGTAAGATATAATATGATTTGCGAAGTGTCATGTATTCCTCTTCTACACTTCAAATGATTGTAAATGCGACACTTCCTTGCTAGGAAATAGCGTCTGCAGATGTCTAGGTATCATAGCAATAGAGTTCTAATGCTTCATAAAACGCGATATCGCATCTCATTTCTATGTTTCATGGTAAGATGTAATATGATTTGCGAAGAGTTATGTATTCCTCGTCTACACTTCAAATGAATGTGAATGCGACACTTCCTTGCTAGGAAATAGCGTCTGCAGATGTCGAGGTATCGTAACAATAGAGTTCTAATGCTTCTTAAAACGCGATATCGCATCTCATTTCTATTTTTCATGGTAAGATATAACATGATTTGCGAAGTGTTATGCATTCCTCATCTACACTTCAAATGAATGTAAATGCGGCACTTCCTTGCAAGGAAATAGAGTTTGCAGATGTCTACGTATCAAAGCAATAGAGTTCAAATGCATCTTAATACGAGATATTGCATCTCATATCTATGTTTCATGATAAGATATAATATTCATTGCGGAGTGTTATGCATTCCTCGTCTACGTTTCAAATGAAAGTAAATGCGACACTTCCTTGCAAGGAAATAGCGTTTGCAGATGTCTACGTATCGTAGCAATGGAGTTCTTATGTTTCTTAAAACGCGATATTCCATCTCATTTCTATGTTTCACGGTAAGATATAATATGATTTGCGAAGTGTTATGCATTCCTCGTCTACACTTCAAATGAATGTGAATGCGACACTTCCTCGTTAGGAAATAGCGTTTGCAGATGTCTACGTATCGTAGCAATAGAGTTCTTATGATTCTTAAAACGCGATATTCCATCTCATTTCTTTGTTTCATGGTAGGACATAATATGATTTGCGAAGTATCATGTATTCCTCGTCTACACTTCAAATGAATGTAAATGCGACACTTCCTTGCTAGGAAATAGCGTCTGCTGATATCTAGGTATCGTTGCAATAGAGTTCTAATGCTTCTTAGAACGCGATATCGCATCTCATTTCTATGTTTCATGGAAAGATATAATATTCATTGCGAAGTGTTATGCATTCCTCGTCTACGATTCAAATGAATCTAAATGCGACACTTCCTTGCAAGGAAATAGCGTTTGCAGATGTCTACGTATCGTAGCAATAGAGTTCTTATTATTCTTAAAACGCGATATTGCATCTCATTTCTATGCTTCATGGTAAGATATAATATGATTTGCGAAGTGTTATGTATTCCTCGTCTACACTTCAAATGAATGTGAATGCGACACTTCCTCGCTAGGAAATAGCGTCTGCAGATGTCTAGGTATCGTAGCAATAGAGTTCTAATGCTTCTTAAAATGCGATATCGGATTTCATTTCTATGTTTCATGGTAAGATATAATATGATTTGCGAAGTGTCATGTATTCCTCTTCTACACTTCAAATGATTGTAAATGCGACACTTCCTTGCTAGGAAATAGCGTCTGCAGATGTCTAGGTATCGTAGCAATAGAGTTCTAATGCTTCTTAAAACGAGATATTGCACCTCATTTCTACGTTTCATGGTAAGATGTAATATGATTTGCGAAGTGTTATGTATTCCTCGTCTACACTTCAAATGAATGTAAATGCGACACTTGCTTGCAAGGAAATAGCGTTTGCAGATGTCCACGTATCGAAGCAATAGAGTTCAATGCTTCTTAAAACGCGATATTGCAACTCATATCTATGTTTCATGATAAGATATAATATTCATTGCGAAGTGTTATGCATTCCTCGTCTACGATTCAAATGAATGTAAATGCTACACTTCCTTGCAAGGAAATAGCGTTTGCAGATGTGTACGTATCGAAGCAATAGAGTTCAAATGCTTCTTAAAACGCGATATCGCATCTCATTAATATGTTTCATGGTAAGATATAATATGATTTGCGAAGTGTCATGTATTCCTCGTCCACACTTCAAATGAATGTAAATGCGACACTTCCTTGCAAGGAAATAGCGTTTTGCAGATGTGTACGTATCGTAGCAATAGAGTTCTTATGATTCTTAAAACGCGATATCGCATCTCATTTCTATGTTTCATGGTAAGGTATAATATGATTTGCGAAGTGTTATGTATTCCTCGTCTACACTTCAAATGAATGTGAATGCGACACTTCCTCGCTAGGAAATAGCGTTTGCAGATGTCTACGTATCGTAGCAATGGATTTCTGATGCTTCTTAGAACGCGATATCGCACCTCATTTCTATGTTTCATGGTAAGACATAATATGATTTGCGAAGTGTTATGTTTTCCTCGTCTACACTTCAAATGAATGTAAATGCGACACTTCCTTGCAAGGAAATAGCGCTTGCAGATGTCTACGTATCGAGGCAATAGAGTTCAAATGCTTCGTAAAACGAGATATTGCATCTCATACCTATGTTTCATGATAAGATATTATATTCATTGCGAAGTGTTATGCATTCCTCGTCTACGATTCAAATGAATGTAAATGCGACACTTCCTTGCAAGGAAATAGCGTTTGCAGATGTGTACGTATCGTAGCAGTAGAGTTCTTATGATTCTTAAAACGCGATATCGCATATCATTTCTATGTTTCATGGTAAGGTATAATATGATTTGCGAAGTGTTATGTATTCCTCGTCTACACTTCAAATGAATGTGAATGCGACACTTCCTCGCTAGGAAATAGCGTTTGCAGATGTCTACGTATCGTAGCAATAGATTTCTAATGCTTCTTAAAACGCGATATCTCATCTCATTTCTATGTTTCATGGTAAGATATAATATGATTTGCGAAGTGTCACGTATTCCTCGTCTACACTTCAAATGAATGTAAATGCGACACTTCCTTGCTAGGAAATAGCGTCTGCAGATGTCTAGGTATCATAGCAGTAGTGTTCTAATGCTTCTTAAAACGCGATGTCGCATCTCATTTCTATGATTCATGGTAAGATATAATATGATTTGCGAAGTGTTATGTATTCCTCGTCTACACTTCAAATGAATGTAAATGCGACACTTCCTTGTTAAGAAATAGCGTCTGCAGATGTCTAGGTGTCGTAGCAATGGAGTTCTAATGCTACTTAAAACGCGATATCGCATCTCATTTCTACGTTACATGGTAAGATGTAATATGATTTGCGAAGTGTTATGTATTTCTCGTCTACACTTCAAATGAATGTAAATGTGACACTTCCTTGCATGGAAATATCGTTTGCAGATGTCTACGTATCGAAGCAATAAAGTTCAAATGCTTCTTAAAACGAGATATTGCAACTCATATCTATGTTTCATGATAAGATATAATATTCATTGCGAAGTGTTATGCATTCCTCGTCTACGATTCAAATGAATGTAAATGCGACACTTCCTTGCAAGGAAATATCGTTTGCAGATGTCTACGTATAGAAGAAATAGAGTTCAAATGCTTCTTAAAACGAGATATTGCAACTCATATCTATGTTTCATGATAAGATATAATATTCATTGCGAAGTGTTATGCATTCCTCGTCTACGATTCAAATGAATGTAAATGCGACACTTCCTTGCAAGGAAATATCGTTAACAGATGTCTACGTATAGAAGAAATAGAGTTCAAATGCTGCTTAAAACGAGATATTGCATCTCATATCTATGTTTCATGATAAGATATAATATTCATTGCGAAGTGTTATGCATGCCTCGTCTACGATTCAAATGAATGCAAATGCGACA
Organism: Xylocopa sonorina; assembly: GCF_050948175.1. NCBI lineage: Eukaryota > Metazoa > Arthropoda > Insecta > Hymenoptera > Apidae > Xylocopa > Xylocopa sonorina. The sequence goes on from NC_135205.1 coordinate 22,510, forward strand.
CTTCCTTGCAAGGAAATAGCGTTTGCAGATGTGTACGTATCGAAGCAATAGAGTTCAAAATCTTCTTAAAACGCGATATCGCATCTCATTACTATGTTTCATGGTAAGATATAATATGATTTGCGAAGTGTCATGTATTCCCCGTCTACACTTCAAATGAATGTAAATGCGACACTTCCTTGCAAGGAAATAGAGTTTGCAGATGTCTACGTATCAAAGCAATAGAGTTCAAATGCATCTTAATACGAGATATTGCATCTCATATCTATGTTTCATGATAAGATATAATATTCATTGCGGAGTGTTATGCATTCCTCGTCTACGTTTCAAATGAAAGTAAATGCGACACTTCCTTGCAAGGAAATAGCGTTTGCAGATGTCTACGTATCGTAGCAATGGAGTTCTTATGTTTCTTAAAACGCGATATTCCATCTCATTTCTATGTTTCACGGTAAGATATAATATGATTTGCGAAGTGTTATGCATTCCTCGTCTACACTTCAAATGAATGTGAATGCGACACTTCCTCGTTAGGAAATAGCGTTTGCAGATGTCTACGTATCGTAGCAATAGAGTTCTTATGATTCTTAAAACGCGATATTCCATCTCATTTCTTTGTTTCATGGTAGGACATAATATGATTTGCGAAGTATCATGTATTCCTCGTCTACACTTCAAATGAATGTAAATGCGACACTTCCTTGCTAGGAAATAGCGTCTGCTGATATCTAGGTATCGTTGCAATAGAGTTCTAATGCTTCTTAGAACGCGATATCGCATCTCATTTCTATGTTTCATGGAAAGATATAATATTCATTGCGAAGTGTTATGCATTCCTCGTCTACGATTCAAATGAATCTAAATGCGACACTTCCTTGCAAGGAAATAGCGTTTGCAGATGTCTACGTATCGTAGCAATAGAGTTCTTATTATTCTTAAAACGCGATATTGCATCTCATTTCTATGCTTCATGGTAAGATATAATATGATTTGCGAAGTGTTATGTATTCCTCGTCTACACTTCAAATGAATGTGAATGCGACACTTCCTCGCTAGGAAATAACGTCTGCAGATGTCTAGGTATCGTAGCAATAGAGTTCTAATGCTTCTTAAAATGCGATATCGGATTTCATTTCTATGTTTCATGGTAAGATATAATATGATTTGCGAAGTGTCATGTATTCCTCTTCTACACTTCAAATGATTGTAAATGCGACACTTCCTTGCTAGGAAATAGCGTCTGCAGATGTCTAGGTATCGTAGCAATAGAGTTCTAATGCTTCTTAAAACGAGATATTGCACCTCATTTCTACGTTTCATGGTAAGATGTAATATGATTTGCGAAGTGTTATGTATTCCTCGTCTACACTTCAAATGAATGTAAATGCGACACTTGCTTGCAAGGAAATAGCGTTTGCAGATGTCCACGTATCGAAGCAATAGAGTTCAATGCTTCTTAAAACGCGATATTGCAACTCATATCTATGTTTCATGATAAGATATAATATTCATTGCGAAGTGTTATGCATTCCTCGTCTACGATTCAAATGAATGTAAATGCTACACTTCCTTGCAAGGAAATAGCGTTTGCAGATGTGTACGTATCGAAGCAATAGAGTTCAAATGCTTCTTAAAACGCGATATCGCATCTCATTAATATGTTTCATGGTAAGATATAATATGATTTGCGAAGTGTCATGTATTCCTCGTCCACACTTCAAATGAATGTAAATGCGACACTTCCTTGCAAGGAAATAGCGTTTTGCAGATGTGTACGTATCGTAGCAATAGAGTTCTTATGATTCTTAAAACGCGATATCGCATCTCATTTCTATGTTTCATGGTAAGGTATAATATGATTTGCGAAGTGTTATGTATTCCTCGTCTACACTTCAAATGAATGTGAATGCGACACTTCCTCGCTAGGAAATAGCGTTTGCAGATGTCTACGTATCGTAGCAATGGATTTCTGATGCTTCTTAGAACGCGATATCGCATCTCATTTCTATGTTTCATGGTAAGACATAATATGATTTGCGAAGTGTTATGTTTTCCTCGTCTACACTTCAAATGAATGTAAATGCGACACTTCCTTGCAAGGAAATAGCGCTTGCAGATGTCTACGTATCGAGGCAATAGAGTTCAAATGCTTCGTAAAACGAGATATTGCATCTCATACCTATGTTTCATGATAAGATATTATATTCATTGCGAAGTGTTATGCATTCCTCGTCTACGATTCAAATGAATGTAAATGCGACACTTCCTTGCAAGGAAAAAGCGTTTGCAGATGTGTACGTATCGTAGCAGTAGAGTTCTTATGATTCTTAAAACGCGATATCGCATATCATTTCTATGTTTCATGGTAAGGTATAATATGATTTGCGAAGTGTTATGTATTCCTCGTCTACACTTCAAATGAATGTGAATGCGACACTTCCTCGCTAGGAAATAGCGTTTGCAGATGTCTACGTATCGTAGCAATAGATTTCTAATGCTTCTTAAAACGCGATATCTCATCTCATTTCTATGTTTCATGGTAAGATATAATATGATTTGCGAAGTGTCACGTATTCCTCGTCTACACTTCAAATGAATGTAAATGCGACACTTCCTTGCTAGGAAATAGCGTCTGCAGATGTCTAGGTATCATAGCAGTAGTGTTCTAATGCTTCTTAAAACGCGATGTCGCATCTCATTTCTATGATTCATGGTAAGATATAATATGATTTGCGAAGTGTTATGTATTCCTCGTCTACACTTCAAATGAATGTAAATGCGACACTTCCTTGTTAAGAAATAGCGTCTGCAGATGTCTAGGTGTCGTAGCAATGGAGTTCTAATGCTACTTAAAACGCGATATCGCATCTCATTTCTACGTTACATGGTAAGATGTAATATGATTTGCGAAGTGTTATGTATTTCTCGTCTACACTTCAAATGAATGTAAATGTGACACTTCCTTGCATGGAAATATCGTTTGCAGATGTCTACGTATCGAAGCAATAAAGTTCAAATGCTTCTTAAAACGAGATATTGCAACTCATATCTATGTTTCATGATAAGATATAATATTCATTGCGAAGTGTTATGCATTCCTCGTCTACGATTCAAATGAATGTAAATGCGACACTTCCTTGCAAGGAAATATCGTTTGCAGATGTCTACGTATAGAAGAAATAGAGTTCAAATGCTTCTTAAAACGAGATATTGCAACTCATATCTATGTTTCATGATAAGATATAATATTCATTGCGAAGTGTTATGCATTCCTCGTCTACGATTCAAATGAATGTAAATGCGACACTTCCTTGCAAGGAAATATCGTTAACAGATGTCTACGTATAGAAGAAATAGAGTTCAAATGCTGCTTAAAACGAGATATTGCATCTCATATCTATGTTTCATGATAAGATATAATATTCATTGCGAAGTGTTATGCATGCCTCGTCTACGATTCAAATGAATGCAAATGCGACACTTCCTTGCAAGGAAATAGCGTTTGCAGATGTGTACGTATCGAAGCAATAGAGTTCAAAATCTTCTTAAAACGCGATATCGCATCTCATTACTATGTTTCATGGTAAGATATAATATGATTTGCGAAGTGTCATGTATTCCCCGTCTACACTTCAAATGAATGTAAATGCGACACTTCCTTGCAAGGAAATATCGTTTGCAGATGTCTACGTATAGAAGAAATAGAGTTCAAATGCTGCTTAAAACGAGATATTGCATCTCATATCTATGTTTCATGATAAGATATAATATTCATTGCGAAGTGTTATGCATTCCTCGTCTACGATTCAAATGAAAGTAAATGCGACACTTCCTTGCAAGGAAATAGCGTTTGCAGATGTCTACGTATCGTAGCAATAGAGTTCATATGATACTTAAAACGCGATATCGCATCTCATTTCTATGTTTCATGGTAAGATATAATATGATTTGCGAAGTGTCATGTATCCCTCGTCTACACTTCAAATGAATGTAAATGCGACACTTCCTTGCAAGGAAATATCGTTCGCAGATGTGTACGTATCGTAGCAATAGAGTTCTTATGATTCCTAAAACGCGATATCGCATCTCATTTCTATGTTTCATGGTAAGGTATAATATGATTTGCGAAGTGTTATGTATTCCTCGTCTACACTTCAAATGAATGTGAATGCGACACTTCCTCGCTAGGAAATAGCGTTTGCAGATGTCTACGTATCGTAGCAATGGATTTCTGATGCTTCTTAGAACGCGATATCGCATCTCATTTCTATGTTTCATGGTAAGACATAATATGATTTGCGAAGTGTTATGTTTTCCTCGTCTACACTTCAAATGAATGTAAATGCGACACTTCCTTGCAAGGAAATAGCGCTTGCAGATGTCTACGTATCGAGGCAATAGAGTTCAAATGCTTCGTAAAACGAGATATTGCATCTCATACCTATGTTTCATGATAAGATATTATATTCATTGCGAAGTGTTATGCATTCCTCGTCTACGATTCAAATGAATGTAAATGCGACACTTCCTTGCAAGGAAATAGCGTTTGCAGATGTGTACGTATCGTAGCAGTAGAGTTCTTATGATTCTTAAAACGCGATATCGCATATCATTTCTATGTTTCATGGTAAGGTATAATATGATTTGCGAAGTGTTATGTATTCCTCGTCTACACTTCAAATGAATGTGAATGCGACACTTCCTCGCTAGGAAATAGCGTTTGCAGATGTCTACGTATCGTAGCAATAGATTTCTAATGCTTCTTAAAACGCGATATCTCATCTCATTTCTATGTTTCATGGTAAGATATAATATGATTTGCGAAGTGTCACGTATTCCTCGTCTACACTTCAAATGAATGTAAATGCGACACTTCCTTGCTAGGAAATAGCGTCTGCAGATGTCTAGGTATCATAGCAGTAGTGTTCTAATGCTTCTTAAAACGCGATATCGCATCTCATTTCTATGATTCATGGTAAGATATAATATGATTTGCGAAGTGTTATGTATTCCTCGTCTACACTTCAAATGAATGTAAATGCGACACTTCCTTGTTAAGAAATAGCGTCTGCAGATGTCTAGGTGTCGTAGCAATGGAGTTCTAATGCTACTTAAAACGCGATATCGCATCTCATTTCTACGTTACATGGTAAGATGTAATATGATTTGCGAAGTGTTATGTATTTCTCGTCTACACTTCAAATGAATGTAAATGTGACACTTCCTTGCATGGAAATATCGTTTGCAGATGTCTACGTATCGAAGCAATAAAGTTCAAATGCTACTTAAAACGAGATATTGCAACTCATATCTATGTTTCATGATAAGATATAATATTCATTGCGAAGTGTTATGCATTCCTCGTCTACGATTCAAATGAATGTAAATGCGACACTTCCTTGCAAGGAAATATCGTTTGCAGATGTCTACGTATAGAAGAAATAGAGTTCAAATGCTTCTTAAAACGAGATATTGCAACTCATATCTATGTTTCATGATAAGATATAATATTCATTGCGAAGTGTTATGCATTCCTCGTCTACGATTCAAATGAATGTAAATGCGACACTTCCTTGCAAGGAAATATCGTTAACAGATGTCTACGTATAGAAGAAATAGAGTTCAAATGCTGCTTAAAACGAGATATTGCATCTCATATCTATGTTTCATGATAAGATATAATATTCATTGCGAAGTGTTATGCATTCCTCGTCTACGATTCAAATGAATGCAAATGCAACACTTCCTTGCAAGGAAATAGCGTTTGCAGATGTGTACGTATCGAAGCAATAGAGTTCAAAATCTTCTTAAAACGCGATATCGCATCTCATTACTATGTTTCATGGTAAGATATAATATGATTTGCGAAGTGTCATGTATTCCCCGTCTACACTTCAAATGAATGTAAATGCGACACTTCCTTGCAAGGAAATATCGTTTGCAGATGTCTACGTATAGAAGAAATAGAGTTCAAATGCTGCTTAAAACGAGATATTGCATCTCATATCTATGTTTCATGATAAGATATAATATTCATTGCGAAGTGTTATGCATTCCTCGTCTACGATTCAAATGAAAGTAAATGCGACACTTCCTTGCAAGGAAATAGCGTTTGCAGATGTCTACGTATCGTAGCAATAGAGTTCATATGATACTTAAAACGCGATATCGCATCTCATTTCTATGTTTCATGGTAAGATATAATATGATTTGCGAAGTGTCATGTATCCCTCGTCTACACTTCAAATGAATGTAAATGCGACACTTCCTTGCAAGGAAATATCGTTCGCAGATGTGTACGTATCGTAGCAATAGAGTTCTTATGATTCTTAAAACGCGATATCGCATCTCATTTCTATGTTTCATGGTAAGGTATAATATGATTTGCGAAGTGTTATGTATTCCTCGTCTACACTTCAAATGAATGTGAATGCGACACTTCCTCGCTAGGAAATAGCGTTTGCAGATGTCTACGTATCGTAGCAATGGATTTCTGATGCTTCTTAGAACGCGATATCGCATCTCATTTCTATGTTTCATGGTAAGACATAATATGATTTGCGAAGTGTTATGTTTTCCTCGTCTACACTTCAAATGAATGTAAATGCGACACTTCCTTGCAAGGAAATAGCGCTTGCAGATGTCTACGTATCGAGGTAATAGAGTTCAAATGCTTCGTAAAACGAGATATTGCATCTCATACCTATGTTTCATGATAAGATATTATATTCATTGCGAAGTGTTATGCATTCCTCGTCTACGATTCAAATGAATGTAAATGCGACACTTCCTTGCAAGGAAATAGCGTTTGCAGATGTGTACGTATCGTAGCAGTAGAGTTCTTATGATTCTTAAAACGTGATATCGCATATCATTTCTATGTTTCATGGTAAGGTATAATATGATTTGCGAAGTGTTATGTATTCCTCGTCTACACTTCAAATGAATGTGAATGCGACACTTCCTCGCTAGGAAATAGCGTTTGCAGATGTCTACGTATCGTAGCAATAGATTTCTAATGCTTCTTAAAACGCGATATCTCATCTCATTTCTATGTTTCATGGTAAGATATAATATGATTTGCGAAGTGTCACGTATTCCTCGTCTACACTTCAAATGAATGTAAATGCGACACTTCCTTGCTAGGAAATAGCGTCTGCAGATGTCTAGGTATCATAGCAGTAGTGTTCTAATGCTTCTTAAAACGCGATATCGCATCTCATTTCTATGATTCATGGTAAGATATAATATGATTTGCGAAGTGTTATGTATTCCTCGTCTACACTTCAAATGAATGTAAATGCGACACTTCCTTGTTAAGAAATAGCGTCTGCAGATGTCTAGGTGTCGTAGCAATGGAGTTCTAATGCTACTTAAAACGCGATATAGCATCTCATTTCTACGTTACATGGTAAGATGTAATATGATTTGCGAAGTGTTATGTATTTCTCGTCTACACTTCAAATGAATGTAAATGTGACACTTCCTTGCATGGAAATATCGTTTGCAGATGTCTACGTATCGAAGCAATAAAGTTCAAATGCTTCTTAAAACGAGATATTGCAACTCATATCTATGTTTCATGATAAGATATAATATTCATTGCGAAGTGTTATGCATTCCTCGTCTACGATTCAAATGAAATATATATGTAAATGCGACACTTCCTTGCAAGGAAATATCGTTTGCAGATGTCTACGTATAGAAGAAATAGAGTTCAAATGCTGCTTAAAACGAGATATTGCATCTCATATCTATGTTTCATGATAAGATATAATATTCATTGCGAAGTGTTATGCATTCCTCGTCTACGATTCAAATGAAAGTAAATGCGACACTTCCTTGCAGGGAAATAGCGTTTGCAGATGTCTACGTATCGTAGCAATAGAGTTCATATGTTACTTAAAACGCGATATCGCATCTCATTTCTATGTTTCATGGTAAGATATAATATGATTTGCGAAGTGTCATGTATCCCTCGTCTACACTTCAAATGAATGTAAATGCGACACTTCCTTGTTAGGAAATAGCGTCTGCAGTTGTCTAGGTATCGTAGCAATAGAATTCTAATGCTTCTTAAAACGCGATATCGCATCTCATTTCTATGTTTCATGGTAAGATATAATATGATTTGCGAAGTGTCATGTATTCCTCGCCTACACTTCAAATGAATGTAAATGCGACACTTCCTTGTTAGGAAATAGCGTCTGCAGATGTCTAGGTATCGAAGCAATAGAGTTCAAAAGCTTCTTAAAACGCGATATCGCATCTCATTACTATGTTTCATGGTAAGATATAATATGATTTGCGAAGTGTCATGTATTCCCCGTCTACACTTCAAATGAATGTAAATGCGACACTTCCTTGCAAGGAAATATCGTTTGCAGATGTCTACGTATAGAAGAAATAGAGTTCAAATGCTGCTTAAAACGAGATATTGCATCTCATATCTATGTTTCATGATAAGATATAATATTCATTGCGAAGTGTTATGCATTCCTCGTCTACGATTCAAATGAAAGTAAATGCGACACTTCCTTGCAAGGAAATAGCGTTTGCAGATGTCTACGTATCGTAGCAATAGAGTTCATATGATACTTAAAACGCGATATAGCATCTCATTTCTATGTTTCATGGTAAGATATAATATGATTTGCGAAGTGTCATGTATCCCTCGTCTACACTTCAAATGAATGTAAATGCGACACTTCCTTGTTAGGAAATAGCGTCTGCAGTTGTCTAGGTATCGTAGCAATAGAGTTCTAATGCTTCTTAAAACGCGATATCGCATCTCATTTCTATGTTTCATGGTAAGATATAATATGATTTGCGAAGTGACATGTATTCCTCGCCTACACTTCAAATGAATGTAAATGCGACACTTCCTTGTTAAGAAATAGCGTCTGCAGATGTCTAGGTGTCGTAGCAATAGAGTTCTAATGCTACTTAAAACGCGATATCGCATCTCATTTCTACGTTACATGGTAAGATGTAATATGATTTGCGAAGTGTTATGTATTTCTCGTCTACACTTCAAATGAATGTAAATGTGACAATTCCTTGCATGGAAATATCGTTTGCGGATGTCTACGTATCGAAGCAATAAAGTTCAAATGCTTCTTAAAACGAGATATTGCAACTCATATCTATGTTTCATGATAAGATATAATATTCATTGCGAAGTGTTATGCATTCCTCGTCTACGATTCAAATGAATGTAAATGCGACACTTCCTTGCAAGGAAATATCGTTAACAGATGTCTACGTATAGAAGAAATAGAGTTCAAATGCTGCTTAAAACGAGATATTGCATCTCATATCTATGTTTCATGATAAGATATAATATTCATTGCGAAGTGTTATGCATTCCTCGTCTACGATTCAAATGAAAGTAAATGCGACACTTCCTTGCAAGGAAATAGCGTTTGCAGATGTCTACGTATCGTAGCAATAGAGTTCATATGATACTTAAAACGCGATATCGCATCTCATTTCTATGTTTCATGGTAAGATATAATATGATTTGCGAAGTGTCATGTATCCCTCGTCTACACTTCAAATGAATGTAAATGCGACACTTCCTTGTTAGGAAATAGCGTCTGCAGTTGTCTAGGTATCGTAGCAATAGAGTTCTAATGCTTCTTAAAACGGGATATCGCATCTCATTTCTATGTTTCATGGTAAGATATAATATGATTTGCGAAGTGTCATGTATTCCTCGCCTACACTTCAAATGAATGTAAATGCGACACTTCCTTGTTAGGAAATAGCGTCTGCAGATGTCTAGGTATCGTAGCAATAGAGTTCTAATGCTTCTTAAAACGCGATATCGCATCTCATTTCTACGTTTCATGGTAAGATGTAATATGATTTGCGAAGTGTTATGTATTTCTCGTCTACACTTCAAATGAATGTAAACGTGACACTTCCTTGCAAGGAAATATCGTTCGCAGATGTCTACGTATCGAAGCAATAGAGTTCAAATGCTTCTTAAAACGAGATATTGCAACTCATATCTATGTTTCATGATAAGATATAATATTCATTGCGAAGTGTTATGCATTCCTCGTCTACGATTCAAATGAATGCAAATGCGACACTTCCTTGCAAGGAAATAGCGTTTGCAGATGTGTACGTATCGAAGCAATAGAGTTCAAAATCTTCTTAAAACGCGATATCGCATCTCATTACTATGTTTCATGGTAAGATATAATATGATTTGCGAAGTGTCATGTATTCCCCGTCTACACTTCAAATGAATGTAAATGCGACACTTCCTTGCAAGGAAATATCGTTTGCAGATGTCTACGTATAGAAGAAATAGAGTTCAAATGCTGCTTAAAACGAGATATTGCATCTCATATCTATGTTTCATGATAAGATATAATATTCATTGCGAAGTGTTATGCATTCCTCGTCTACGATTCAAATGAATGTAAATGCGACACTTCCTTGCAAGGAAATAGCGTTTGCAGATGTCTACGTATCGTAGCAATAGAGTTCATATGATACTTAAAACGCGATATCGCATCTCATTTCTATGTTTCATGGTAAGATATAATATGATTTGCGAAGTGTCATGTATCCCTCGTCTACACTTCAAATGAATGTAAATGCGACACTTCCTTGTTAGGAAATAGCGTCTGCAGTTGTCTAGGTATCGTAGCAATAGATTTCTAATGCTTCTTAAAACGCGATATCGCACCTCATTTCTATGTTTCATGGTAAGATATAATATGATTTGCGAAGTGTCATGTATTCCTCGCCTACACTTCAAATGAATGTAAATGCGACACTTCCTTGTTAGGAAATAGCGTCTGCAGATGTCTAGGTATCGTAGCAATAGAGTTCTAATGCTTCTTAAAACGCGATATCGCATCTCATTTCTACGTTTCATGGTAAGATGTAATATGATTTGCGAAGTGTTATGTATTTCTCGTCTACACTTCAAATGAATGTAAACGTGACACTTCCTTGCAAGGAAATATCGTTCGCAGATGTCTACGTATCGAAGCAATAGAGTTCAAATGCTTCTTAAAACGAGATATTGCAACTCATATCTATGTTTCATGATAAGATATAATATTCATTGCGAAGTGTTATGCATTCCTCGTCTACGATTCAAATGAATGTAAATGCTACACTTCCTTGCAAGGAAATAGCGTTTGCAGATGTGTACGTATCGAAGCAATAGAGTTCAAATGCTTCTTAAAACGCGATATCGCATCTCATTAATATGTTTCATGGTAAGATATAATATGATTTGCGAAGTGTCATGTATTCCTCGTCCACACTTCAAATGAATGTAAATGCGACACTTCCTTGCAAGGAAATAGCGTTTTGCAGATGTGTACGTATCGTAGCAATAGATTTCTAATGCTTCTTAAAACGCGATATCGCATCTCATTTCTATGTTTCATGGTAAGATATAATATGATTTGCGGAGTGTCATGTATTCCTCGTCTACACTTCAAATGAATGTAAATGCGACACTTCCTTGCTAGGAAATAGCGTCTGCAGATGTCTAGGTATCGAAGCAATAGAGTTCAAGTGCTTCTTAAAACGAGATATTGCAACTCATATCTATGTTTCATGATAAGATATAATATTCATTGCGAAATGTTATGCATTCCTCGTCTACGATTCAAATGAATGTAAATGCGACACTTCCTTGCAAGGAAATAGCGTTTGCAGATGTGTACGTATCGAAGCAATAGAGTTCAAATGCTTCTTAAAACGCGATATCGCATCTCATTACTATGTTTCATGGTAAGATATAATATGATTTGCGAAGTGTCATGTATTCCCCGTCTACACTTCAAATGAATGTAAATGCGACACTTCCTTGCAAGGAAATATCGTTTGCAGATGTCTACGTATAGAAGAAATAGAGTTCAAATGCTGCTTAAAACGAGATATTGCATCTCATATCTATGTTTCATGATAAGATATAATATTCATTGCGAAGTGTTATGCATTCCTCGTCTACGATTCAAATGAAAGTAAATGCGACACTTCCTTGCAAGGAAATAGCGTTTGCAGATGTCTACGTATCGTAGCAATAGAGTTCATATGATACTTAAAACGCGATATCGCATCTCATTTCTATGTTTCATGGTACGATATAATATGATTTGCGAAGTGTCATGTATCCCTCGTCTACACTTCAAATGAATGTAAATGCGACACTTCCTTGTTAGGAAATAGCGTCTGCAGTTGTCTAGTTATCGTAGCAATAGTGTTCTAATGCTTCTTAAAACGCGATATCTCATCTCATTTCTATGTTTCATGGTAAGATATAATATGATTTGCGAAGTGTCATGTATTCCTCGCCTACACTTCAAATGAATGTAAATGCGACACTTCCTTGTTAGGAAATAGCGTCTGCAGATGTCTAGGTATCGTAGCAATAGAGTTCAAATGCTTCTTAAAACGAGATATTGCAACTCATATCTATGTTTCATGATAAGATATAATATTCATTGCGAAGTGTTATGCATTCCTCGTCTACGATTCAAATGAATGTAAATGCTACACTTCCTTGCAAGGAAATAGCGTTTGCAGATGTGTACGTATCGAAGCAATAGAGTTCAAATTCTTCTTAAAACGCGATATCGCATCTCATTAATATGTTTCATGGTAAGGTATAATATGATTTGCGAAGTGTTATGTATTCCTCGTCCACACTTCAAATGAATGTGAATGCGACACTTCCTCGCTAGGAAACAGCGTTTGCAGATGTCTACGTATCATATTAATAGATTTCTAATGCTTCTTAAAACGCAATATCGCATCTCATTTCTATGTTTCATGGTAAGATATAATATGATTTGCGAAGTGTCATGAATTCATCGTCTACACTTCAAATGAATGTAAATGCGACACTTCCTTGCTAGGAAATAGCGTCTGCAGATGTCTAGGTATCGTAGCAATAGAGTTCTAATGCTTCTTAAAACGCGAAATCGCATCTCATTTCTATGTTTCATGGTAAGATGTAATATGATTTGCGAAGTGCTATGCATTCCTCGTCTACACTTCAAATGAATGTAAATGCGACACTTCCCTGCAAGGAAATAGCGTTTGCAGACGTCTACGTGTCGAAGCAATAGAGTTCAAAAGCTTCTTAAAACGAGATATTGCATCTCATATCTATGTTTCATGATAAGATATAATATTCATTGCGAAGTGTTATGCATTCCTCGTCTACGATTCAAATGAAAGTAAATGCTACACTTCCTTGCAAGGAAATAGCGATTGCAGATGTCTACGTATCATAGCAATAAGTTCATATGATTCATAAAACGCGATATCGCATCTCATTTCTATGTTTCATGGTAAGATGTAATATGATTTGCGAAGTGTTATGTGTTCCTCCTCTACACTTCAAGTGAATGTAAATGCGACACATCCTTGCAAGGAAATAGCGTTTGCAAATGTCTACCTATCGCCGCTATAGTGTTCTAATGCTTCTTAAAACGCGATATCGCATCTCATTTTTATGTTTCATGTTAAGATATAATATGGTTTGCGAAGTGTCATGTATTCCTCTTCTACACTTCAAATGAATGTAAATGCGACACTTCCTTGTTAGGAAATAGCGTCTGCAGATGTCTAGGTATCGTAGCAATAGAGTTCTAATGCTTCTTAAAACGCGATATCGCAACTCATTTCTACGTTTCATGGTAAGATGTAATATGATTTGCGAAGTGTTATGTATTCCTCGTCTACACTTCAAATGAATGTAAATGCGACACTTCCTTGCAAGGAAATAGCGTTGGCAGATGTCTACGTATCGAAGCAATAGAGTTCTAATGCTTCTTAAAACGCGATATCGCATCTCATTTCTATGTTTCATGGTAAGATATAACATGATTTGCGAAGTGTTATGCATTCCTCATCTACACTTCAAATGAATGTAAATGCGACACTTCCTTGCAAGGAAATAGAGTTTGCAGATGTCTACGTTTCAAAGCAATAGAGTTCAAATGCATCTTAAAACGAGATATTGCATCTCATATCTATGTTTCATGATAAGATATAATATTCATTGCGAAGTGTTATGCATTCCTCGTCTACGATTCAAATGAAAGTAAATGCGTCACTTCCTTGCAAGGAAATAGCGTTTGCAGATGTCTACGTATCGTAGCAATAGCTTTCTAATGCTTCTTAAAACGCGATATCGCACCTCATTTCTATGTTTCATGGTAAGATGTAATATGATTTGTGAAGTGTTATGTATTCCTCGTCTACACTTCAAATGAATGTAAATGCGACACTTCCTTGCAAGGAAATAGCGTTTGCAGATGTCTACGTATCGTAGCAATAGAGTTCTTATGATTCTTAAAACGCGATATTCCATCTCATTTCTATGTTTCACGGTAAGATATAATATGATTTGCGAAGTGTTATGTATTCCTCTTCTACACTTCAAATGAATGTGAATGCGACACTTCCTCGTTAGGAAATAGCGTTTGCAGATGTCTACGTATCGTAGCAATAGAGTTCTTATGATTCTTAAAACGCGATATTCCATCTCATTTCTTTGTTTCATGGTAAGATATAATATGATTTGCGAAGTATCATGTATTCCTCGTCTACACTTCAGATGAATGTAAATGCGACACTTCCTTGCTAGGAAATAGCGTCTGCAGATGTCTAGGTATCGTTGCAATAGAGTTCTAATGCTTCTTAAACGCGATATCGCATCTCATTTCTATGTTTCATGGAAAGATATAATATTCATTGCGAAGTGTTATGCATTCCTCGTCTACGATTCAAATGAATCTAAATGCGACACTTCCTTACTAGGAAATAGCGTCTGCAGATATCTAGGTATCATAGCAATAGAGTTCTAATGCTTCATAAAACGCGATATCGCATCTCATTTCTATGTTTCATGGTAAGATGTAATATGATTTGCGAAGAGTTATGTATTCCTCGTCTACACTTCAAATGAATGTGAATGCGACACTTCCTTGCTAGGAAATAGCGTCTGCAGATGTCTAGGTATCGTAGCAATAGAGTTCTAATGCTTCTTAAAACGCGAAATGGCATCTCATTTCTATGTTTCATGGTAAGATGTAATATGATTTGCGAAGTGCTATGCATTCCTCGTCTACACTTCAAATGAATGTAAATGCGACACTTCCTTGCAAGGAAATAGCGTTTGCAGACGTCTACGTGTCGAAGCAATAGAGTTCAAATGCTTCTTAAAACGAGATATTGCATCTCATATCTATGTTTCATGATAAGATATAATATTTATTGCGAAGTGTTATGCATTCCTCGTCTACGATTCAAATGAATGTAAATGCTACACTTCCTTGCAAGGAAATAGCGAATGCAGATGTCTACGTATCATAGCAATAAGTTCATATGATTCATAAAACGCGATATCGCATCTCATTTCTATGTTTCATGGTAAGATGTAATATGATTTGCGAAGTGTTATGTGTTCCTCCTCTACACTTCAAGTGAATGTAAATGCGACACTTCCTTGCAAGGAAATAGCGTTTGCAAATGTCTACCTATCGCAGCTATAGTGTTCTAATGCTTCTTAAAACGCGATATCGCATCTCATTTTTATGTTTCATGTTAAGATATAATATGATTTGCGAAGTGTCATGTATTCCTCTTCTACACTTCAAATGAATGTAAATGCGACACTTCCTTGCAAGGAAATAGCGTTTGCAGATGTCTACGTATCGAAGCAATAGAGTTCTAATGCTTCTTAAAACGCGATATCGCATCTCATTTCTATGTTTCATGGTAAGATATAACATGATTTGCGAAGTGTTATGCATTCCTCATCTACACTTCAAATGAATGTAAATGCGACACTTCCTTGCAAGGAAATAGAGTTTGCAGATGTCTACGTATCAAAGCAATAGAGTTCAAATGCATCTTAAAACGAGATATTGCATCTCATATCTATGTTTCATGATAAGATATAATATTCATTGCGAAGTGTTATGCATTCCTCGTCTACGATTCAAATGAAAGTAATTGCGTCACTTCCTTGCAAGGAAATATCGTTTGCAGATGTCTACGTATCGTAGCAATAGCTTTCTAATGCTTCTTAAAACGCGATATCGCACCTCATTTCTATGTTTCATGGTAAGATGTAATATGATTTGCGAAGTGTTATGTATTCCTCGTTTACACTTCAAATGAATGTAACTGCGACACTTCCTTGCAAGGAAATAGCGTTTGCAGATGTCTACGTATCGTAGCAATAGAGTTCTTATGATTCTTAAAACGCGATATTCCATCTCATTTCTATGTTTCACGGTAAGATATAATATGATTTGCGAAGTGTTATGTATTCCTCGTCTACACTTCAAATGAATGTGAATGCGACACTTCCTCGTTAGGAAATAGCGTTTGCAGATGTCTACGTATCGTAGCAATAGAGTTCTTATGATTCTTAAAACGCGATATTCCATCTCATTTCTTTGTTTCATGGTAAGATATAATATGATTTGCGAAGTATCATGTATTCCTCGTCTACACTTCAAATGAATGTAAATGCGACACTTCCTTGCTAGGAAATAGCGTCTGCAGATGTCTAGGTATCGTTGCAATAGAGTTCTAATGCTTCTTAAACGCGATATCGCATCTCATTTCTATGTTTCATGGAAAGATATAATATTCATTGCGAAGTGTTATGCATTCCTCGTCTACGATTCAAATGAATGTAAATGCGACACTTCCTTGCAAGGAAATAGCGTTTGCAGATGTGTACGTATCGAAGCAATAGAGTTCAAATGCTTCTTAAAACGCGATATCGCATCTCATTACTATGTTTCATGGTAAGATATAATATGATTTGCGAAGTGTCATGTATTCCCCGTCTACACTTCAAATGAATGTAAATGCGACACTTCCTTGCAAGGAAATATCGTTTGCAGATGTCTACGTATAGAAGAAATAGAGTTCAAATGCTGCTTAAAACGAGATATTGCATCTCATATCTATGTTTCATGATAAGATATAATATTCATTGCGAAGTGTTATGCATTCCTCGTCTACGATTCAAATGAAAGTAAATGCGACACTTCCTTGCAAGGAAATAGCGTTTGCAGATGTCTACGTATCGTAGCAATAGAGTTCATATGATACTTAAAACGCGATATCGCATCTCATTTCTATGTTTCATGGTACGATATAATATGATTTGCGAAGTGTCATGTATCCCTCGTCTACACTTCAAATGAATGTAAATGCGACACTTCCTTGTTAGGAAATAGCGTCTGCAGTTGTCTAGGTATCGTAGCAATAGAGTTCTAATGCTTCTTAAAACGCGATATCTCATCTCATTTCTATGTTTCATGGTAAGATATAATATGATTTGCGAAGTGTCATGTATTCCTCGCCTACACTTCAAATGAATGTAAATGCGACACTTCCTTGTTAGGAAATAGCGTCTGCAGATGTCTAGGTATCGTAGCAATAGAGTTCTAATGCTCCTTAAAACGCGATATCGCATCTCATTTCTACGTTTCATGGTAAGATGTAATATGATTTGCGAAGTGTTATGTATCTCTCGTTTCCACTTCAAATGAATGTAAATGCGACACTTCCTTGTTAGGAAATAGCGTCTGCAGATGTCTAGGTATCGTAGCAATAGAGTTCTAATGCTCCTTAAAACGCGATATCGCATCTCATTTCTACGTTTCATGGTAAGATGTAATATGATTTGCGAAGTGTTATGTATCTCTCGTTTCCACTTCAAATGAATGTAAATGCGACACTTCCTTGTTAGGAAATAGCGTCTGCAGATGTCTAGGTATCGTAGCAATAGAGTTCTAATGCTTCTTAAAACGCGATATCGCATCTCATTTCTACGTTTCATGGTAAGATGTAATATGATTTGCGAAGTGTTATGTATTTCTCGTCTACACTTCAAATGAATGTAAACGTGACACTTCCTTGCAAGGAAATATCGTTCGCAGATGTCTACGTATCGAAGCAGTAGAGTTCAAATGCTTCTTAAAACGAGATATTGCAACTCATATCTATGTTTCATGATAAGATATAATATTCATTGCGAAGTGTTATGCATTCCTCGTCTACGATTCAAATGAATGTAAATGCTACACTTCCTTGCAAGGAAATAGCGTTTGCAGATGTGTACGTATCGAAGCAATAGAGTTCAAATTCTTCTTAAAACGCGATATCGCATCTCATTAATATGTTTCATGGTAAGATATAATATGATTTGCGAAGTGTCATGTATTCCTCGCCTACACTTCAAATGAATGTAAATGCGACACTTCCTTGTTAGGAAATAGCGTCTGCAGATGTCTAGGTATCGTAGCAATAGAGTTCTAATGCTCCTTAAAACGCGATATCGCATCTCATTTCTACGTTTCATGGTAAGATGTAATATGATTTGCGAAGTGTTATGTATCTCTCGTTTCCACTTCAAATGAATGTAAATGCGACACTTCCTTGTTAGGAAATAGCGTCTGCAGATGTCTAGGTATCGTAGCAATAGAGTTCTAATGCTTCTTAAAACGCGATATCGCATCTCATTTCTACGTTTCATGGTAAGATGTAATATGATTTGCGAAGTGTTATGTATTTCTCGTCTACACTTCAAATGAATGTAAACGTGACACTTCCTTGCAAGGAAATATCGTTCGCAGATGTCTACGTATCGAAGCAGTAGAGTTCAAATGCTTCTTAAAACGAGATATTGCAACTCATATCTATGTTTCATGATAAGATATAATATTCATTGCGAAGTGTTATGCATTCCTCGTCTACGATTCAAATGAATGTAAATGCTACACTTCCTTGCAAGGAAATAGCGTTTGCAGATGTGTACGTATCGAAGCAATAGAGTTCAAATTCTTCTTAAAACGCGATATCGCATCTCATTAATATGTTTCATGGTAAGGTATAATATGATTTGCGAAGTGTTATGTATTCCTCGTCCACACTTCAAATGAATGTGAATGCGACACTTCCTCGCTAGGAAACAGCGTTTGCAGATGTCTACGTATCATATTAATAGATTTCTAATGCTTCTTAAAACGCAATATCGCATCTCATTTCTATGTTTCATGGTAAGATATAATATGATTTGCGAAGTGTCATGAATTCATCGTCTACACTTCAAATGAATGTAAATGCGACACTTCCTTGCTAGGAAATAGCGTCTGCAGATGTCTAGGTATCGTAGCAATAGAGTTCTAATGCTTCTTAAAACGCGAAATCGCATCTCATTTCTATGTTTCATGGTAAGATCTAATATGATTTGCGAAGAGCTATGCATTCCTCGTCTACACTTCAAATGAATGTAAATGCGACACTTCCCTGCAAGGAAATAGCGTTTGCAGACGTCTACGTGTCGAAGCAATAGAGTTCAAATGCTTCTTAAAACGAGATATTGCATCTCATATCTATGTTTCATGATAAGATATAATATTCATTGCGAAGTGTTATGCATTCCTCGTCTACGATTCAAATGAAAGTAAATGCTACACTTCCTTGCAAGGAAATAGCGATTGCAGATGTCTACGTATCATAGCAATAAGTTCATATGATTCATAAAACGCGATATCGCATCTCATTTCTATGTTTCATGGTAAGATGTAATATGATTTGCGAAGTGTTATGTGTTCCTCCTCTACACTTCAAGTGAATGTAAATGCGACACATCCTTGCAAGGAAATAGCGTTTGCAAATGTCTACCTATCGCAGCTATAGTGTTCTAATGCTACTTAAAACGCGATATCGCATCTCATTTTTATGTTTCATGTTAAGATATAATATGATTTGCGAAGTGTCATGTATTCCTCTTCTACACTTCAAATGAATGTAAATGCGACACTTCCTTGTTAGGAAATAGCGTCTGCAGATGTCTAGGTATCGTAGCAATAGAGTTCTAATGCTTCTTAAAACGCGATATCGCAACTCATTTCTACGTTTCATGGTAAGATGTAATATGATTTGCGAAGTGTTATGTATTCCTCGTCTACACTTCAAATGAATGTAAAAGCGACACTTCCTTGCAAGGAAATAGCGTTGGCAGATGTCTACGTATCGAAGCAATAGAGTTCTAATGCTTCTTAAAACGCGATATCGCATCTCATTTCTATGTTTCATGGTAAGATATAACATGATTTGCGAAGTGTTATGCATTCCTCATCTACACTTCAAATGAATGTAAATGCGACACTTCCTTGCAAGGAAATAGAGTTTGCAGATGTCTACGTATCAAAGCAATAGAGTTCAAATGCATCTTAAAACGAGATATTGCATCTCATATCTATGTTTCATGATAAGATATAATATTCATTGCGAAGTGTTATGCATTCCTCGTCTACGATTCAAATGAAAGTAAATGCGTCACTTCCTTGCAAGGAAATAGCGTTTGCAGATGTCTACGTATCGTAGCAATAGCTTTCTAATGCTTCTTAAAACGCGATATCGCACCTCATTTCTATGTTTCATGGTAAGATGTAATATGATTTGTGAAGTGTTATGTATTCCTCGTCTACACTTCAAATGAATGTAAGTGCGACACTTCCTTGCAAGGAAATAGCGTTTGCAGATGTCTACGTATCGTAGCAATAGAGTTCTTATGATTCTTAAAACGCGATATTCCATCTCATTTCTATGTTTCACGGTAAGATATAATATGATTTGCGAAGTGTTATGTATTCCTCGTCTACACTTCAAATGAATGTGAATGCGACACTTCCTCGTTAGGAAATAGCGTTTGCAGATGTCTACGTATCGTAGCAATAGATTTCTTATGATTCTTAAAACGCGATATTCCATCTCATTTCTTTGTTTCATGGTAAGATATAATATGATTTGCGAAGTATCATGTATTCCTCGTCTACACTTCAAATGAATGTAAATGCGACACTTCCTTGCTAGGAAATAGCGTCTGCAGATGTCTAGGTATCGTTGCAATAGAGTTCTAATGCTTCTTAAACGCGATATCGCATCTCATTTCTATGTTTCATGGAAAGATATAATATTCATTGCGAAGTGTTATGCATTCCTCGTCTACGATTCAAATGAATCTAAATGCGACACTTCCTTACTAGGAAATAGCGTCTGCAGATATCTAGGTATCATAGCAATAGAGTTCTAATGCTTCATAAAACGCGATATCGCATCTCATTTCTATGTTTCATGGTAAGATGTAATATGATTTGCGAAGAGTTATGTATTCCTCGTCTACACTTCAAATGAATGTGAATGCGACACTTCCTTGCTAGGAAATAGCGTCTGCAGATGTCTAGGTATCGTAGCAATAGAGTTCCAATGCTTCTTAAAACGCGAAATCGCATCTCATTTCTATGTTTCATGGTAAGATGTAATATGATTTGCGAAGTGCTATGCATTCCTCGTCTACACTTCAAATGAATGTAAATGCGACACTTCCTTGCAAGGAAATAGCGTTTGCAGACGTCTACGTGTCGAAGCAATAGAGTTCAAATGCTTCTTAAAACGAGATATTGCATCTCATATCTATGTTTCATGATAAGATATAATATTCATTGCGAAGTGTTATGCATTCCTCGTCTACGATTCAAATGAATGTAAATGCTACACTTCCTTGCAAGGAAATAGCGTTTGCAGATGTGTACGTATCGAAGCAATAGAGTTCAAATTCTTCTTAAAACGCGATATCGCATCTCATTAATATGTTTCATGGTAAGATGTAATATGATTTGCGAAGTGTTATGTGTTCCTCCTCTACACTTCAAGTGAATGTAAATGCGACACTTCCTTGCAAGGAAATAGCGTTTGCAAATGTCTACCTATCGCAGCTATAGTGTTCTAATGCTTCTTAAAACGCGATATCGCATCTCATTTTTATGTTTCATGTTAAGATATAATATGATTTGCGAAGTGTCATGTATTCCTCTTCTACACTTCAAATGAATGTAAATGCGACACTTCCTTGTTAGGAAATAGCGTCTGCAGATGTCTAGGTATCGTAGCAATAGAGTTCTAATGCTTCTTAAAACGCGATATCGCAACTCATTTCTACGTTTCATGGTAAGATGTAATATGATTTGCGAAGTGTTATGTATTCCTCGTCTACACTTCAAATGAATGTAAATGCGACACTTCCTTGCAAGGAAATAGCGTTTGCAGATGTCTACGTATCGAAGCAATAGAGTTCAAATGCATCTTAAAACGAGATATTGCATCTCATATCTATGTTTCATGATAAGATATAATATTCATTGCGAAGTGTTATGCATTCCTCGTCTACGATTCAAATGAAAGTAAATGCGTCACTTCCTTGCAAGGAAATATCGTTTGCAGATGTCTACGTATCGTAGCAATAGCTTTCTAATGCTTCTTAAAACGCGATATCGCACCTCATTTCTATGTTTCATGGTAAGATGTAATATGATTTGCGAAGTGTTATGTATTCCTCGTCTACACTTCAAATGAATGTAAATGCGACACTTCCTTGCAAGGAAATAGCGTTTGCAGATGTCTACGTATCGTAGCAATAGAGTTCTTATGATTCTTAAAACGCGATATTCCATCTCATTTCTATGTTTCACGGTAAGATATAATATGATTTGCGAAGTGTTATGTATTCCTCGTCTACACTTCAAATGAATGTGAATGCGACACTTCCTCGTTAGGAAATAGCGTTTGCAGATGTCTACGTATCGTAGCAATAGAGTTCTTATGATTCTTAAAACGCGATATTCCATCTCATTTCTTTGTTTCATGGTAAGATATAATATGATTTGCGAAGTATCATGTATTCCTCGTCTACACTTCAAATGAATGTAAATGCGACACTTCCTTGCTAGGAAATAGCGTCTGCAGATGTCTAGGTATCGTTGCAATAGAGTTCTAATGCTTCTTAAACGCGATATCGCATCTCATTTCTATGTTTCATGGAAAGATATAATATTCATTGCGAAGTGTTATGCATTCCTCGTCTACGATTCAAATGAATCTAAATGCGACACTTCCTTGCAAGGAAATAGCGTTTGCAGATGTCTACGTATCGTAGCAATAGAGTTCTTATTATTCTTAAAACGCGATATTGCATCTCATTTCTATGCTACATGGTAAGATATAATATGATTTGCGAAGTGTTATGTATTCCTCGTCTACACTTCAAATGAATGTGAATGCGACACTTCCTCGCTAGGAAATAGCGTTTGCAGATGTCTACGTATCGTAGCAATAGAGTTCTAATGCTTCTTAAAATGCGATATCGGATTTATTTCTATGTTTCATGGTAAGATATAATATGATTTGCGAAGTGTCATGTATTCCACGTCTACACTTCAAATGAATGTAAATGCGACACTTCCTTGCAAGGAAGTAGCGTTTGCAGATGTCTACGTTTCGTAGCAATAGCTTTCTAATGCTTCTTAAAACGCGATATCGCACCTCATTTCTATGTTTCATGGTAAGATATAATATGATTTGCGAAGTGTCATGTATTCCTCGTCTACACTTCAAGCGAATGTAAATGCGACACTTCCTTGTTAGGAAATAGCGTCTGCAGATGTCTACGTATCGAAGCAATAGAGTTCAAATGCTTCTTGAAACGAGATATTGCATCTCATATCTATGTTTCATGATAAGATATAATATGATTTGCGAAGTGTTATGAATTCCTCGTCTACACATCCAATGAATGTAAATGCGACACTTCCTTGCAAGGAAATAGCGTTTGCAGATGTCTACGTATCGAAGCAATAGAGTTCAAATGCTTCTTATAATGAGATATTGCATCTCATATCTATGTTTCTTGATAAGATATGATATTCATTGCGAAGTGTTATGCATTCCTCGTATACGATTCAAATGAATGTAAATGCAACACTTCCTTGCAAGGAAATAGCGTTTGCAGGTGTCTACGTATCGTAGCAATGGATTTTTGATGCTTCTTAGAACGCGATTTCGCATCTCATTTCTATCTGTCATGGTAAGATATAATATGATTTGCGAAGTGTCATGTATTCCTCGTCTACACTTCAAATGAATGTAAATGCGACACTTCCTTGCAAGGAAATAGCGTTTGCAGATGTCTACGTATCGAAGCAATAGAGTTCTAATGCTTCTTAAAACGCGATATCGCACCTCATTTCTATGCTTCATGGTAAGATATAACATGATTTGCGAAGTGTTATGCATTCCTCATCTACACTTCAAATGAATGTAAATGCGACACTTCCTTGCAAGGAAATAGAGTTTGCAGATGTCTACGTATCAAAGCAATAGAGTTCAAATGCATCTTAAAACGAGATATTGCATCTCATATCTATGTTTCATGATAAGATATAATATTCATTGCGAAGTGTTATGCATTCCTCGTCTACGATTCAAATGAAAGTAAATGCGTCACTTCCTTGCAAGCAAATAGCGTTTGCAGATGTCTACAGATCGTAGCAATGGAGTTCTTATGATTCTTAAAACGCGATATCGCATCTCATTTCTATGTTTCATGGTAAGATATAATATGATTTGCGAAGTGTTACGTATTCCACGTCTACACTTCAAATGAATGTAAATGCGACACTTCCGTGCAAGGAAATAGCGTTTGCAGATGTCTACGTATCGTAGCAATAGATTTCCAATGCTTCTTAAAACGCCATATCGCATCTCATTTCTATGTTTCATGGTAAGATATAATATGATTTGCGAAGTGTTATGTATTCCTCATCTACACTTCAAATGAGTGTAAATGCGAACCTTCCTTGCAAGGAAATAGCGTTTACAGATGTCTAAGTATCCTAGCAATAGATTACTAATGCTTCTTAAAACGCGATATCGCATCTCATTTCTATGTTTCATGGTAAGATATAATATGATTTGCGAAGTGCCATGTATTCCTCGTCTACACTTCAAATGAATGTAAATGCGACACTTCCTTGCCAGGAAATAGCGTCTGCAGATACTTACGTATCGTAGCAATAGTGTTCTAATGCTTCTTAAAACGCGATATCGCATCTCATTTTTATGTTTCATGTTAAGATATAATATGATTTGCGAAGTGTCATGTATTCCTCTTCTACACTTCAAATGAATGTAAATGCGACACTTCCTTGTTAGGAAATAGCGTCTGCAGATGTCTAGGTATCGTAGCAATAGAGTTCTAATGCTTCTTAAAACGCGATATCGCAACTCATTTCTACGTTTCATGGTAAGATGTAATATGATTTGCGAAGTGTTATGTATTCCTCGTCTACACTTCAAATGAATGTAAAAGCGACACTTCCTTGCAAGGAAATAGCGTTGGCAGATGTCTACGTATCGAAGCAATAGAGTTCTAATGCTTCTTAAAACGCGATATCGCATCTCATTTCTATGTTTCATGGTAAGATATAACATGATTTGCGAAGTGTTATGCATTCCTCATCTACACTTCAAATGAATGTAAATGCGACACTTCCTTGCAAGGAAATAGAGTTTGCAGATGTCTACGTATCAAAGCAATAGAGTTCAAATGCATCTTAAAACGAGATATTGCATCTCATATCTATGTTTCATGATAAGATATAATATTCATTGCGAAGTGTTATGCATTCCTCGTCTACGATTCAAATGAAAGTAAATGCGTCACTTCCTTGCAAGGAAATAGCGTTTGCAGATGTCTACGTATCGTAGCAATAGCTTTCTAATGCTTCTTAAAACGCGATATCGCACCTCATTTCTATGTTTCATGGTAAGATGTAATATGATTTGTGAAGTGTTATGTATTCCTCGTCTACACTTCAAATGAATGTAAGTGCGACACTTCCTTGCAAGGAAATAGCGTTTGCAGATGTCTACGTATCGTAGCAATAGAGTTCTTATGATTCTTAAAACGCGATATTCCATCTCATTTCTATGTTTCACGGTAAGATATAATATGATTTGCGAAGTGTTATGTATTCCTCGTCTACACTTCAAATGAATGTGAATGCGACACTTCCTCGTTAGGAAATAGCGTTTGCAGATGTCTACGTATCGTAGCAATAGAGTTCTTATGATTCTTAAAACGCGATATTCCATCTCATTTCTTTGTTTCATGGTAAGATATAATATGATTTGCGAAGTATCATGTATTCCTCGTCTACACTTCAAATGAATGTAAATGCGACACTTCCTTGCTAGGAAATAGCGTCTGCAGATGTCTAGGTATCGTTGCAATAGAGTTCTAATGCTTCTTAAACGCGATATCGCATCTCATTTCTATGTTTCATGGAAAGATATAATATTCATTGCGAAGTGTTATGCATTCCTCGTCTACGATTCAAATGAATCTAAATGCGACACTTCCTTACTAGGAAATAGCGTCTGCAGATATCTAGGTATCATAGCAATAGAGTTCTAATGCATCATAAAACGCGATATCGCATATCATTTCTATGTTTCATGGTAAGATGTAATATGATTTGCGAAGAGTTATGTATTCCTCGTCTACACTTCAAATGAATGTGAATGCGACACTTCCTTGCTAGGAAATAGCGTCTGCAGATGTCTAGGTATCGTAGCAATAGAGTTCTAATGCTTCTTAAAACGCGAAATCGCATCTCATTTCTATGTTTCATGGTAAGATGTAATATGATTTGCGAAGTGCTATGCATTCCTCGTCTACACTTCAAATGAATGTAAATGCGACACTTCCTTGCAAGGAAATAGCGTTTGCAGACGTCTACGTGTCGAAGCAATAGAGTTCAAATGCTTCTTAAAACGAGATATTGCATCTCATATCTATGTTTCATGATAAGATATAATATTCATTGCGAAGTGTTATGCATTCCTCGTCTACGATTCAAATGAAAGTAAATGCTACACTTCCTTGCAAGGAAATAGCGAATGCAGATGTCTACGTATCATAGCAATAAGTTCATATGATTCATAAAACGCGATATCGCATCTCATTTCTATGTTTCATGGTAAGATGTAATATGATTTGCGAAGTGTTATGTGTTCCTCCTCTACACTTCAAGTGAATGTAAATGCGACACTTCCTTGCAAGGAAATAGCGTTTGCAAATGTCTACCTATCGCAGCTATAGTGTTCTAATGCTTCTTAAAACGCGATATCGCATCTCATTTTTATGTTTCATGTTAAGATATAATATGATTTGCAAAGTGTCATGTATTCCTCTTCTACACTTCAAATGAATGTAAATGCGACACTTCCTTGTTAGGAAATAGCGTCTGCAGATGTCTAGGTATCGTAGCAATAGAGTTCTAATGCTTCTTAAAACGCGATATCGCAACTCATTTCTACGTTTCATGGTAAGATGTAATATGATTTGCGAAGTGTTATGTATTCCTCGTCTACACTTCAAATGAATGTAAATGCGACACTTCCTTGCAAGGAAATAGCGTTTGCAGATGTCTACGTATCGAAGCAATAGAGTTCAAATGCATCTTAAAACGAGATATTGCATCTCATATCTATGTTTCATGATAAGATATAATATTCATTGCGAAGTGTTATGCATTCCTCGTCTACGATTCAAATGAAAGTAAATGCGTCACTTCCTTGCAAGGAAATATCGTTTGCAGATGTCTACGTATCGTAGCAATAGCTTTCTAATGCTTCTTAAAACGCGATATCGCACCTCATTTCTATGTTTCATGGTAAGATGTAATATGATTTGCGAAGTGTTATGTATTCCTCGTCTACACTTCAAATGAATGTAAATGCGACACTTCCTTGCAAGGAAATAGCGTTTGCAGATGTCTACGTATCGTAGCAATAGAGTTCTTATGATTCTTAAAACGCGATATTCCATCTCATTTCTATGTTTCACGGTAAGATATAATATGATTTGCGAAGTGTTATGTATTCCTCGTCTACACTTCAAATGAATGTGAATGCGACACTTCCTCGTTAGGAAATAGCGTTTGCAGATGTCTACGTATCGTAGCAATAGAGTTCTTATGATTCTTAAAACGCGATATTCCATCTCATTTCTTTGTTTCATGGTAAGATATAATATGATTTGCGAAGTATCATGTATTCCTCGTCTACACTTCAAATGAATGTAAATGCGACACTTCCTTGCTAGGAAATAGCGTCTGCAGATGTCTAGGTATCGTTGCAATAGAGTTCTAATGCTTCTTAAACGCGATATCGCATCTCATTTCTATGTTTCATGGAAAGATATAATATTCATTGCGAAGTGTTATGCATTCCTGGTCTACGATTCAAATGAATCTAAATGCGACACTTCCTTGCAAGGAAATAGCGTTTGCAGATGTCTACGTATCGTAGCAATAGAGTTCTTATTATTCTTAAAACGCGATATTGCATCTCATTTCTATGCTACATGGTAAGATATAATATGATTTGCGAAGTGTTATGTATTCCTCGTCTACACTTCAAATGAATGTGAATGCGACACTTCCTCGCTAGGAAATAGCGTTTGCAGATGTCTACGTATCGTAGCAATAGAGTTCTAATGCTTCTTAAAATGCGATATCGGATTTATTTCTATGTTTCATGGTAAGATATAATATGATTTGCGAAGTGTCATGTATTCCACGTCTACACTTCAAATGAATGTAAATGCGACACTTCCTTGCAAGGAAGTAGCGTTTGCAGATGTCTACGTTTCGTAGCAATAGCTTTCTAATGCTTCTTAAAACGCGATATCGCACCTCATTTCTATGTTTCATGGTAAGATATAATATGATTTGCGAAGTGTCATGTATTCCTCGTCTACACTTCAAGCGAATGTAAATGCGACACTTCCTTGTTAGGAAATAGCGTCTGCAGATGTCTACGTATCGAAGCAATAGAGTTCAAATGCTTCTTGAAACGAGATATTGCATCTCATATCTATGTTTCATGATAAGATATAATATGATTTGCGAAGTGTTATGAATTCCTCGTCTACACATCCAATGAATGTAAATGCGACACTTCCTTGCAAGGAAATAGCGTTTGCAGATGTCTACGTATCGAAGCAATAGAGTTCAAATGCTTCTTATAATGAGATATTGCATCTCATATCTATGTTTCTTGATAAGATATGATATTCATTGCGAAGTGTTATGCATTCCTCGTATACGATTCAACTGAATGTAAATGCAACACTTCCTTGCAAGGAAATAGCGTTTGCAGGTGTCTACGTATCGTAGCAATGGATTTTTGATGCTTCTTAGAACGCGATTTCGCATCTCATTTCTATCTGTCATGGTAAGATATAATATGATTTGCGAAGTGTCATGTATTCCTCGTCTACACTTCAAATGAATGTAAATGCGACACTTCCTTGCAAGGAAATAGCGTTTGCAGATGTCTACGTATCGAAGCAATAGAGTTCTAATGCTTCTTAAAACGCGATATCGCACCTCATTTCTATGCTTCATGGTAAGATATAACATGATTTGCGAAGTGTTATGCATTCCTCATCTACACTTCAAATGAATGTAAATGCGACACTTCCTTGCAAGGAAATAGAGTTTGCAGATGTCTACGTATCAAAGCAATAGAGTTCAAATGCATCTTAAAACGAGATATTGCATCTCATATCTATGTTTCATGATAAGATATAATATTCATTGCGAAGTGTTATGCATTCCTCGTCTACGATTCAAATGAAAGTAAATGCGTCACTTCCTTGCAAGCAAATAGCGTTTGCAGATGTCTACAGATCGTAGCAATGTAGTTCTTATGATTCTTAAAACGCGATATCGCATCTCATTTCTATGTTTCATGGTAAGATATAATATGATTTGCGAAGTGTTACGTATTCCACGTCTACACTTCAATTGAATGTAAATGCGACACTTCCGTGCAAGGAAATAGCGTTTGCAGATGTCTACGTATCGTAGCAATAGATTTCCAATGCTTCTTAAAACGCCATATCGCATCTCATTTCTATGTTTCATGGTAAGATATAATATGATTTGCGAAGTGTTATGTATTCCTCATCTACACTTCAAATGAGTGTAAATGCGAACCTTCCTTGCAAGGAAATATCGTTTGCAGATGTCTACGTATAGAAGAAATAGAGTTCAAATGCTTCTTAAAACGAGATATTGCAACTCATATCTATGTTTCATGATAAGATATAATATTCATTGCGAAGTGTTATGCATTCCTCGTCTACGATTCAAATGAATGTAAATGCGACACTTCCTTGCAAGGAAATATCGTTAACAGATGTCTACGTATAGAAGAAATAGAGTTCAAATGCTGCTTAAAACGAGATATTGCATCTCATATCTATGTTTCATGATAAGATATAATATTCATTGCGAAGTGTTATGCATGCCTCGTCTACGATTCAAATGAATGCAAATGCGACACTTCCTTGCAAGGAAATAGCGTTTGCAGATGTGTACGTATCGAAGCAATAGAGTTCAAAATCTTCTTAAAACGCGATATCGCATCTCATTACTATGTTTCATGGTAAGATATAATATGATTTGCGAAGTGTCATGTATTCCCCGTCTACACTTCAAATGAAAGTAAATGCGACACTTCCTTGCAAGGAAATAGAGTTTGCAGATGTCTACGTATCAAAGCAATAGAGTTCAAATGCATCTTAATACGAGATATTGCATCTCATATCTATGTTTCATGATAAGATATAATATTCATTGCGGAGTGTTATGCATTCCTCGTCTACGTTTCAAATGAAAGTAAATGCGACACTTCCTTGCAAGGAAATAGCGTTTGCAGATGTCTACGTATCGTAGCAATGGAGTTCTTATGTTTCTTAAAACGCGATATTCCATCTCATTTCTATGTTTCACGGTAAGATATAATATGATTAGCGAAGTGTTATGCATTCCTCGTCTACACTTCAAATGAATGTGAATGCGACACTTCCTCGTTAGGAAATAGCGTTTGCAGATGTCTACGTATCGTAGCAATAGAGTTCTTATGATTCTTAAAACGCGATATTCCATCTCATTTCTTTGTTTCATGGTAGGACATAATATGATTTGCGAAGTATCATGTATTCCTCGTCTACACTTCAAATGAATGTAAATGCGACACTTCCTTGCTAGGAAATAGCGTCTGCTGATATCTAGGTATCGTTGCAATAGAGTTCTAATGCTTCTTAGAACGCGATATCGCATCTCATTTCTATGTTTCATGGAAAGATATAATATTCATTGCGAAGTGTTATGCATTCCTCGTCTACGATTCAAATGAATCTAAATGCGACACTTCCTTGCAAGGAAATAGCGTTTGCAGATGTCTACGTATCGTAGCAATAGAGTTCTTATTATTCTTAAAACGCGATATTGCATCTCATTTCTATGCTTCATGGTAAGATATAATATGATTTGCGAAGTGTTATGTATTCCTCGTCTACACTTCAAATGAATGTGAATGCGACACTTCCTCGCTAGGAAATAACGTCTGCAGATGTCTAGGTATCGTAGCAATAGAGTTCTAATGCTTCTTAAAATGCGATATCGGATTTCATTTCTATGTTTCATGGTAAGATATAATATGATTTGCGAAGTGTCATGTATTCCTCTTCTACACTTCAAATGATTGTAAATGCGACACTTCCTTGCTAGGAAATAGCGTCTGCAGATGTCTAGGTATCGTAGCAATAGAGTTCTAATGCTTCTTAAAACGAGATATTGCACCTCATTTCTACGTTTCATGGTAAGATGTAATATGATTTGCGAAGTGTTATGTATTCCTCGTCTACACTTCAAATGAATGTAAATGCGACACTTGCTTGCAAGGAAATAGCGTTTGCAGATGTCCACGTATCGAAGCAATAGAGTTCAATGCTTCTTAAAACGCGATATTGCAACTCATATCTATGTTTCATGATAAGATATAATATTCATTGCGAAGTGTTATGCATTCCTCGTCTACGATTCAAATGAATGTAAATGCTACACTTCCTTGCAAGGAAATAGCGTTTGCAGATGTGTACGTATCGAAGCAATAGAGTTCAAATGCTTCTTAAAACGCGATATCGCATCTCATTAATATGTTTCATGGTAAGATATAATATGATTTGCGAAGTGTCATGTGTTCCTCGTCCACACTTCAAATGAATGTAAATGCGACACTTCCTTGCAAGGAAATAGCGTTTTGCAGATGTGTACGTATCGTAGCAATAGAGTTCTTATGATTCTTAAAACGCGATATCGCATCTCATTTCTATGTTTCATGGTAAGGTATAATATGATTTGCGAAGTGTTATGTATTCCTCGTCTACACTTCAAATGAATGTGAATGCGACACTTCCTCGCTAGGAAATAGCGTTTGCAGATGTCTACGTATCGTAGCAATGGATTTCTGATGCTTCTTAGAACGCGATATCGCATCTCATTTCTATGTTTCATGGTAAGACATAATATGATTTGCGAAGTGTTATGTTTTCCTCGTCTACACTTCAAATGAATGTAAATGCGACACTTCCTTGCAAGGAAATAGCGCTTGCAGATGTCTACGTATCGAGGCAATAGAGTTCAAATGCTTCGTAAAACGAGATATTGCATCTCATACCTATGTTTCATGATAAGATATTATATTCATTGCGAAGTGTTATGCATTCCTCGTCTACGATTCAAATGAATGTAAATGCGACACTTCCTTGCAAGGAAAAAGCGTTTGCAGATGTGTACGTATCGTAGCAGTAGAGTTCTTATGATTCTTAAAACGCGATATCGCATATCATTTCTATGTTTCATGGTAAGGTATAATATGATTTGCGAAGTGTTATGTATTCCTCGTCTACACTTCAAATGAATGTGAATGCGACACTTCCTCGCTAGGAAATAGCGTTTGCAGATGTCTACGTATCGTAGCAATAGATTTCTAATGCTTCTTAAAACGCGATATCTCATCTCATTTCTATGTTTCATGGTAAGATATAATATGATTTGCGAAGTGTCACGTATTCCTCGTCTACACTTCAAATGAATGTAAATGCGACACTTCCTTGCTAGGAAATAGCGTCTGCAGATGTCTAGGTATCATAGCAGTAGTGTTCTAATGCTTCTTAAAACGCGATGTCGCATCTCATTTCTATGATTCATGGTAAGATATAATATGATTTGCGAAGTGTTATGTATTCCTCGTCTACACTTCAAATGAATGTAAATGCGACACTTCCTTGTTAAGAAAGAGCGTCTGCAGATGTCTAGGTGTCGTAGCAATGGAGTTCTAATGCTACTTAAAACGCGATATCGCATCTCATTTCTACGTTACATGGTAAGATGTAATATGATTTGCGAAGTGTTATGTATTTCTCGTCTACACTTCAAATGAATGTAAATGTGACACTTCCTTGCATGGAAATATCGTTTGCAGATGTCTACGTATCGAAGCAATAAAGTTCAAATGCTTCTTAAAACGAGATATTGCAACTCATATCTATGTTTCATGATAAGATATAATATTCATTGCGAAGTGTTATGCATTCCTCGTCTACGATTCAAATGAATGTAAATGCGACACTTCCTTGCAAGGAAATATCGTTTGCAGATGTCTACGTATAGAAGAAATAGAGTTCAAATGCTTCTTAAAACGAGATATTGCAACTCATATCTATGTTTCATGATAAGATATAATATTCATTGCGAAGTGTTATGCATTCCTCGTCTACGATTCAAATGAATGTAAATGCGACACTTCCTTGCAAGGAAATATCGTTAACAGATGTCTACGTATAGAAGAAATAGAGTTCAAATGCTGCTTAAAACGAGATATTGCATCTCATATCTATGTTTCATGATAAGATATAATATTCATTGCGAAGTGTTATGCATGCCTCGTCTACGATTCAAATGAATGCAAATGCGACACTTCCTTGCAAGGAAATAGCGTTTGCAGATGTGTACGTATCGAAGCAATAGAGTTCAAAATCTTCTTAAAACGCGATATCGCATCTCATTACTATGTTTCATGGTAAGATATAATATGATTTGCGAAGTGTCATGTATTCCCCGTCTACACTTCAAATGAATGTAAATGCGACACTTCCTTGCAAGGAAATATCGTTTGCAGATGTCTACGTATAGAAGAAATAGAGTTCAAATGCTGCTTAAAACGAGATATTGCATCTCATATCTATGTTTCATGATAAGATATAATATTCATTGCGAAGTGTTATGCATTCCTCGTCTACGATTCAAATGAAAGTAAATGCGACACTTCCTTGCAAGGAAATAGCGTTTGCAGATGTCTACGTATCGTAGCAATAGAGTTCATATGATACTTAAAACGCGATATCGCATCTCATTTCTATGTTTCATGGTAAGATATAATATGATTTGCGAAGTGTCATGTATCCCTCGTCTACACTTCAAATGAATGTAAATGCGACACTTCCTTGCAAGGAAATATCGTTCGCAGATGTGTACGTATCGTAGCAATAGAGTTCTTATGATTCTTAAAACGCGATATCGCATCTCATTTCTATGTTTCATGGTAAGGTATAATATGATTTGCGAAGTGTTATGTATTCCTCGTCTACACTTCAAATGAATGTGAATGCGACACTTCCTCGCTAGGAAATAGCGTTTGCAGATGTCTACGTATCGTAGCAATGGATTTCTGATGCTTCTTAGAACGCGATATCGCATCTCATTTCTATGTTTCATGGTAAGACATAATATGATTTGCGAAGTGTTATGTTTTCCTCGTCTACACTTCAAATGAATGTAAATGCGACACTTCCTTGCAAGGAAATAGCGCTTGCAGATGTCTACGTATCGAGGCAATAGAGTTCAAATGCTTCGTAAAACGAGATATTGCATCTCATACCTATGTTTCATGATAAGATATTATATTCATTGCGAAGTGTTATGCATTCCTCGTCTACGATTCAAATGAATGTAAATGCGACACTTCCTTGCAAGGAAATAGCGTTTGCAGATGTGTACGTATCGTAGCAGTAGAGTTCTTATGATTCTTAAAACGCGATATCGCATATCATTTCTATGTTTCATGGTAAGGTATAATATGATTTGCGAAGTGTTATGTATTCCTCGTCTACACTTCAAATGAATGTGAATGCGACACTTCCTCGCTAGGAAATAGCGTTTGCAGATGTCTACGTATCGTAGCAATAGATTTCTAATGCTTCTTAAAACGCGATATCTCATCTCATTTCTATGTTTCATGGTAAGATATAATATGATTTGCGAAGTGTCACGTATTCCTCGTCTACACTTCAAATGAATGTAAATGCGACACTTCCTTGCTAGGAAATAGCGTCTGCAGATGTCTAGGTATCATAGCAGTAGTGTTCTAATGCTTCTTAAAACGCGATATCGCATCTCATTTCTATGATTCATGGTAAGATATAATATGATTTGCGAAGTGTTATGTATTCCTCGTCTACACTTCAAATGAATGTAAATGCGACACTTCCTTGTTAAGAAATAGCGTCTGCAGATGTCTAGGTGTCGTAGCAATGGAGTTCTAATGCTACTTAAAACGCGATATCGCATCTCATTTCTACGTTACATGGTAAGATGTAATATGATTTGCGAAGTGTTATGTATTTCTCGTCTACACTTCAAATGAATGTAAATGTGACACTTCCTTGCATGGAAATATCGTTTGCAGATGTCTACGTATCGAAGCAATAAAGTTCAAATGCTACTTAAAACGAGATATTGCAACTCATATCTATGTTTCATGATAAGATATAATATTCATTGCGAAGTGTTATGCATTCCTCGTCTACGATTCAAATGAATGTAAATGCGACACTTCCTTGCAAGGAAATATCGTTTGCAGATGTCTACGTATAGAAGAAATAGAGTTCAAATGCTTCTTAAAACGAGATATTGCAACTCATATCTATGTTTCATGATAAGATATAATATTCATTGCGAAGTGTTATGCATTCCTCGTCTACGATTCAAATGAATGTAAATGCGACACTTCCTTGCAAGGAAATATCGTTAACAGATGTCTACGTATAGAAGAAATAGAGTTCAAATGCTGCTTAAAACGAGATATTGCATCTCATATCTATGTTTCATGATAAGATATAATATTCATTGCGAAGTGTTATGCATTCCTCGTCTACGATTCAAATGAATGCAAATGCGACACTTCCTTGCAAGGAAATAGCGTTTGCAGATGTGTACGTATCGAAGCAATAGAGTTCAAAATCTTCTTAAAACGCGATATCGCATCTCATTACTATGTTTCATGGTAAGATATAATATGATTTGCGAAGTGTCATGTATTCCCCGTCTACACTTCAAATGAATGTAAATGCGACACTTCCTTGCAAGGAAATATCGTTTGCAGATGTCTACGTATAGAAGAAATAGAGTTCAAATGCTGCTTAAAACGAGATATTGCATCTCATATCTATGTTTCATGATAAGATATAATATTCATTGCGAAGTGTTATGCATTCCTCGTCTACGATTCAAATGAAAGTAAATGCGACACTTCCTTGCAAGGAAATAGCGTTTGCAGATGTCTACGTATCGTAGCAATAGAGTTCATATGATACTTAAAACGCGATATCGCATCTCATTTCTATGTTTCATGGTAAGATATAATATGATTTGCGAAGTGTCATGTATCCCTCGTCTACACTTCAAATGAATGTAAATGCGACACTTCCTTGCAAGGAAATATCGTTCGCAGATGTGTACGTATCGTAGCAATAGAGTTCTTATGATTCTTAAAACGCGATATCGCATCTCATTTCTATGTTTCATGGTAAGGTATAATATGATTTGCGAAGTGTTATGTATTCCTCGTCTACACTTCAAATGAATGTGAATGCGACACTTCCTCGCTAGGAAATAGCGTTTGCAGATGTCTACGTATCGTAGCAATGGATTTCTGATGCTTCTTAGAACGCGATATCGCATCTCATTTCTATGTTTCATGGTAAGACATAATATGATTTGCGAAGTGTTATGTTTTCCTCGTCTACACTTCAAATGAATGTAAATGCGACACTTCCTTGCAAGGAAATAGCGCTTGCAGATGTCTACGTATCGAGGTAATAGAGTTCAAATGCTTCGTAAAACGAGATATTGCATCTCATACCTATGTTTCATGATAAGATATTATATTCATTGCGAAGTGTTATGCATTCCTCGTCTACGATTCAAATGAATGTAAATGCGACACTTCCTTGCAAGGAAATAGCGCTTGCAGATGTGTACGTATCGTAGCAGTAGAGTTCTTATGATTCTTAAAACGTGATATCGCATATCATTTCTATGTTTCATGGTAAGGTATAATATGATTTGCGAAGTGTTATGTATTCCTCGTCTACACTTCAAATGAATGTGAATGCGACACTTCCTCGCTAGGAAATAGCGTTTGCAGATGTCTACGTATCGTAGCAATAGATTTCTAATGCTTCTTAAAACGCGATATCTCATCTCATTTCTATGTTTCATGGTAAGATATAATATGATTTGCGAAGTGTCACGTATTCCTCGTCTACACTTCAAATGAATGTAAATGCGACACTTCCTTGCTAGGAAATAGCGTCTGCAGATGTCTAGGTATCATAGCAGTAGTGTTCTAATGCTTCTTAAAACGCGATATCGCATCTCATTTCTATGATTCATGGTAAGATATAATATGATTTGCGAAGTGTTATGTATTCCTCGTCTACACTTCAAATGAATGTAAATGCGACACTTCCTTGTTAAGAAATAGCGTCTGCAGATGTCTAGGAGCCGTAGCAATGGAGTTCTAATGCTACTTAAAACGCGATATAGCATCTCATTTCTACGTTACATGGTAAGATGTAATATGATTTGCGAAGTGTTATGTATTTCTCGTCTACACTTCAAATGAATGTAAATGTGACACTTCCTTGCATGGAAATATCGTTTGCAGATGTCTACGTATCGAAGCAATAAAGTTCAAATGCTTCTTAAAACGAGATATTGCAACTCATATCTATGTTTCATGATAAGATATAATATTCATTGCGAAGTGTTATGCATTCCTCGTCTACGATTCAAATGAATGTAAATGCGACACTTCCTTGCAAGGAAATATCGTTTGCAGATGTCTACGTATAGAAGAAATAGAGTTCAAATGCTGCTTAAAACGAGATATTGCATCTCATATCTATGTTTCATGATAAGATATAATATTCATTGCGAAGTGTTATGCATTCCTCGTCTACGATTCAAATGAAAGTAAATGCGACACTTCCTTGCAGGGAAATAGCGTTTGCAGATGTCTACGTATCGTAGCAATAGAGTTCATATGTTACTTAAAACGCGATATCGCATCTCATTTCTATGTTTCATGGTAAGATATAATATGATTTGCGAAGTGTCATGTATCCCTCGTCTACACTTCAAATGAATGTAAATGCGACACTTCCTTGTTAGGAAATAGCGTCTGCAGTTGTCTAGGTATCGTAGCAATAGAATTCTAATGCTTCTTAAAACGCGATATCGCATCTCATTTCTATGTTTCATGGTAAGATATAATATGATTTGCGAAGTGTCATGTATTCCTCGCCTACACTTCAAATGAATGTAAATGCGACACTTCCTTGTTAGGAAATAGCGTCTGCAGATGTCTAGGTATCGAAGCAATAGAGTTCAAAAGCTTCTTAAAACGCGATATCGCATCTCATTACTATGTTTCATGGTAAGATATAATATGATTTGCGAAGTGTCATGTATTCCCCGTCTACACTTCAAATGAATGTAAATGCGACACTTCCTTGCAAGGAAATATCGTTTGCAGATGTCTACGTATAGAAGAAATAGAGTTCAAATGCTGCTTAAAACGAGATATTGCATCTCATATCTATGTTTCATGATAAGATATAATATTCATTGCGAAGTGTTATGCATTCCTCGTCTACGATTCAAATGAAAGTAAATGCGACACTTCCTTGCAAGGAAATAGCGTTTGCAGATGTCTACGTATCGTAGCAATAGAGTTCATATGATACTTAAAACGCGATATAGCATCTCATTTCTATGTTTCATGGTAAGATATAATATGATTTGCGAAGTGTCATGTATCCCTCGTCTACACTTCAAATGAATGTAAATGCGACACTTCCTTGTTAGGAAATAGCGTCTGCAGTTGTCTAGGTATCGTAGCAATAGAGTTCTAATGCTTCTTAAAACGCGATATCGCATCTCATTTCTATGTTTCATGGTAAGATATAATATGATTTGCGAAGTGTCATGTATTCCTCGCCTACACTTCAAATGAATGTAAATGCGACACTTCCTTGTTAAGAAATAGCGTCTGCAGATGTCTAGGTGTCGTAGCAATAGAGTTCTAATGCTACTTAAAACGCGATATCGCATCTCATTTCTACGTTACATGGTAAGATGTAATATGATTTGCGAAGTGTTATGTATTTCTCGTCTACACTTCAAATGAATGTAAATGTGACAATTCCTTGCATGGAAATATCGTTTGCGGATGTCTACGTATCGAAGCAATAAAGTTCAAATGCTTCTTAAAACGAGATATTGCAACTCATATCTATGTTTCATGATAAGATATAATATTCATTGCGAAGTGTTATGCATTCCTCGTCTACGATTCAAATGAATGTAAATGCGACACTTCCTTGCAAGGAAATATCGTTAACAGATGTCTACGTATAGAAGAAATAGAGTTCAAATGCTGCTTAAAACGAGATATTGCATCTCATATCTATGTTTCATGATAAGATATAATATTCATTGCGAAGTGTTATGCATTCCTCGTCTACGATTCAAATGAAAGTAAATGCGACACTTCCTTGCAAGGAAATAGCGTTTGCAGATGTCTACGTATCGTAGCAATAGAGTTCATATGATACTTAAAAAGCGATATCGCATCTCATTTCTATGTTTCATGGTAAGATATAATATGATTTGCGAAGTGTCATGTATCCCTCGTCTACACTTCAAATGAATGTAAATGCGACACTTCCTTGTTAGGAAATAGCGTCTGCAGTTGTCTAGGTATCGTAGCAATAGAGTTCTAATGCTTCTTAAAACGGGATATCGCATCTCATTTCTATGTTTCATGGTAAGATATAATATGATTTGCGAAGTGTCATGTATTCCTCGCCTACACTTCAAATGAATGTAAATGCGACACTTCCTTGTTAGGAAATAGCGTCTGCAGATGTCTAGGTATCGTAGCAATAGAGTTCTAATGCTTCTTAAAACGCGATATCGCATCTCATTTCTACGTTTCATGGTAAGATGTAATATGATTTGCGAAGTGTTATGTATTTCTCGTCTACACTTCAAATGAATGTAAACGTGACACTTCCTTGCAAGGAAATATCGTTCGCAGATGTCTACGTATCGAAGCAATAGAGTTCAAATGCTTCTTAAAACGAGATATTGCAACTCATATCTATGTTTCATGATAAGATATAATATTCATTGCGAAGTGTTATGCATTCCTCGTCTACGATTCAAATGAATGCAAATGCGACACTTCCTTGCAAGGAAATAGCGTTTGCAGATGTGTACGTATCGAAGCAATAGAGTTCAAAATCTTCTTAAAACGCGATATCGCATCTCATTACTATGTTTCATGGTAAGATATAATATGATTTGCGAAGTGTCATGTATTCCCCGTCTACACTTCAAATGAATGTAAATGCGACACTTCCTTGCAAGGAAATATCGTTTGCAGATGTCTACGTATAGAAGAAATAGAGTTCAAATGCTGCTTAAAACGAGATATTGCATCTCATATCTATGTTTCATGATAAGATATAATATTCATTGCGAAGTGTTATGCATTCCTCGTCTACGATTCAAATGAATGTAAATGCGACACTTCCTTGCAAGGAAATAGCGTTTGCAGATGTCTACGTATCGTAGCAATAGAGTTCATATGATACTTAAAACGCGATATCGCATCACATTTCTATGTTTCATGGTAAGATATAATATGATTTGCGAAGTGTCATGTATCCCTCGTCTACACTTCAAATGAATGTAAATGCGACACTTCCTTGTTAGGAAATAGCGTCTGCAGTTGTCTAGGTATCGTAGCAATAGATTTCTAATGCTTCTTAAAACGCGATATCGCACCTCATTTCTATGTTTCATGGTAAGATATAATATGATTTGCGAAGTGTCATGTATTCCTCGCCTACACTTCAAATGAATGTAAATGCGACACTTCCTTGTTAGGAAATAGCGTCTGCAGATGTCTAGGTATCGTAGCAATAGAGTTCTAATGCTTCTTAAAACGCGATATCGCATCTCATTTCTACGTTTCATGGTAAGATGTAATATGATTTGCGAAGTGTTATGTATTTCTCGTCTACACTTCAAATGAATGTAAACGTGACACTTCCTTGCAAGGAAATATCGTTCGCAGATGTCTACGTATCGAAGCAATAGAGTTCAAATGCTTCTTAAAACGAGATATTGCAACTCATATCTATGTTTCATGATAAGATATAATATTCATTGCGAAGTGTTATGCATTCCTCGTCTACGATTCAAATGAATGTAAATGCTACACTTCCTTGCAAGGAAATAGCGTTTGCAGATGTGTACGTATCGAAGCAATAGAGTTCAAATGCTTCTTAAAACGCGATATCGCATCTCATTAATATGTTTCATGGTAAGATATAATATGATTTGCGAAGTGTCATGTATTCCTCGTCCACACTTCAAATGAATGTAAATGCGACACTTCCTTGCAAGGAAATAGCGTTTTGCAGATGTGTACGTATCGTAGCAATAGATTTCTAATGCTTCTTAAAACGCGATATCGCATCTCATTTCTATGTTTCATGGTAAGATATAATATGATTTGCGGAGTGTCATGTATTCCTCGTCTACACTTCAAATGAATGTAAATGCGACACTTCCTTGCTAGGAAATAGCGTCTGCAGATGTCTAGGTATCGAAGCAATAGAGTTCAAGTGCTTCTTAAAACGAGATATTGCAACTCATATCTATGTTTCATGATAAGATATAATATTCATTGCGAAATGTTATGCATTCCTCGTCTACGATTCAAATGAATGTAAATGCGACACTTCCTTGCAAGGAAATAGCGTTTGCAGATGTGTACGTATCGAAGCAATAGAGTTCAAATGCTTCTTAAAACGCGATATCGCATCTCATTACTATGTTTCATGGTAAGATATAATATGATTTGCGAAGTGTCATGTATTCCCCGTCTACACTTCAAATGAATGTAAATGCGACACTTCCTTGCAAGGAAATATCGTTTGCAGATGTCTACGTATAGAAGAAATAGAGTTCAAATGCTGCTTAAAACGAGATATTGCATCTCATATCTATGTTTCATGATAAGATATAATATTCATTGCGAAGTGTTATGCATTCCTCGTCTACGATTCAAATGAAAGTAAATGCGACACTTCCTTGCAAGGAAATAGCGTTTGCAGATGTCTACGTATCGTAGCAATAGAGTTCATATGATACTTAAAACGCGATATCGCATCTCATTTCTATGTTTCATGGTACGATATAATATGATTTGCGAAGTGTCATGTATCCCTCGTCTACACTTCAAATGAATGTAAATGCGACACTTCCTTGTTAGGAAATAGCGTCTGCAGTTGTCTAGTTATCGTAGCAATAGTGTTCTAATGCTTCTTAAAACGCGATATCTCATCTCATTTCTATGTTTCATGGTAAGATATAATATGATTTGCGAAGTGTCATGTATTCCTCGCCTACACTTCAAATGAATGTAAATGCGACACTTCCTTGTTAGGAAATAGCGTCTGCAGATGTCTAGGTATCGTAGCAATAGAGTTCAAATGCTTCTTAAAACGAGATATTGCAACTCATATCTATGTTTCATGATAAGATATAATATTCATTGCGAAGTGTTATGCATTCCTCGTCTACGATTCAAATGAATGTAAATGCTACACTTCCTTGCAAGGAAATAGCGTTTGCAGATGTGTACGTATCGAAGCAATAGAGTTCAAATTCTTCTTAAAACGCGATATCGCATCTCATTAATATGTTTCATGGTAAGGTATAATATGATTTGCGAAGTGTTATGTATTCCTCGTCCACACTTCAAATGAATGTGAATGCGACACTTCCTCGCTAGGAAACAGCGTTTGCAGATGTCTACGTATCATATTAATAGATTTCTAATGCTTCTTAAAACGCAATATCGCATCTCATTTCTATGTTTCATGGTAAGATATAATATGATTTGCGAAGTGTCATGAATTCATCGTCTACACTTCAAATGAATGTAAATGCGACACTTCCTTGCTAGGAAATAGCGTCTGCAGATGTCTAGGTATCGTAGCAATAGAGTTCTAATGCTTCTTAAAACGCGAAATCGCATCTCATTTCTATGTTTCATGGTAAGATGTAATATGATTTGCGAAGTGCTATGCATTCCTCGTCTACACTTCAAATGAATGTAAATGCGACACTTCCCTGCAAGGAAATAGCGTTTGCAGACGTCTACGTGTCGAAGCAATAGAGTTCAAAAGCTTCTTAAAACGAGATATTGCATCTCATATCTATGTTTCATGATAAGATATAATATTCATTGCGAAGTGTTATGCATTCCTCGTCTACGATTCAAATGAAAGTAAATGCTACACTTCCTTGCAAGGAAATAGCGATTGCAGATGTCTACGTATCATAGCAATAAGTTCATATGATTCATAAAACGCGATATCGCATCTCATTTCTATGTTTCATGGTAAGATGTAATATGATTTGCGAAGTGTTATGTGTTCCTCCTCTACACTTCAAGTGAATGTAAATGCGACACATCCTTGCAAGGAAATAGCGTTTGCAAATGTCTACCTATCGCCGCTATAGTGTTCTAATGCTTCTTAAAACGCGATATCGCATCTCATTTTTATGTTTCATGTTAAGATATAATATGGTTTGCGAAGTGTCATGTATTCCTCTTCTACACTTCAAATGAATGTAAATGCGACACTTCCTTGTTAGGAAATAGCGTCTGCAGATGTCTAGGTATCGTAGCAATAGAGTTCTAATGCTTCTTAAAACGCGATATCGCAACTCATTTCTACGTTTCATGGTAAGATGTAATATGATTTGCGAAGTGTTATGTATTCCTCGTCTACACTTCAAATGAATGTAAATGCGACACTTCCTTGCAAGGAAATAGCGTTGGCAGATGTCTACGTATCGAAGCAATAGAGTTCTAATGCTTCTTAAAACGCGATATCGCATCTCATTTCTATGTTTCATGGTAAGATATAACATGATTTGCGAAGTGTTATGCATTCCTCATCTACACTTCAAATGAATGTAAATGCGACACTTCCTTGCAAGGAAATAGAGTTTGCAGATGTCTACGTTTCAAAGCAATAGAGTTCAAATGCATCTTAAAACGAGATATTGCATCTCATATCTATGTTTCATGATAAGATATAATATTCATTGCGAAGTGTTATGCATTCCTCGTCTACGATTCAAATGAAAGTAAATGCGTCACTTCCTTGCAAGGAAATAGCGTTTGCAGATGTCTACGTATCGTAGCAATAGCTTTCTAATGCTTCTTAAAACGCGATATCGCACCTCATTTCTATGTTTCATGGTAAGATGTAATATGATTTGTGAAGTGTTATGTATTCCTCGTCTACACTTCAAATGAATGGAAATGCGACACTTCCTTGCAAGGAAATAGCGTTTGCAGATGTCTACGTATCGTAGCAATAGAGTTCTTATGATTCTTAAAACGCGATATTCCATCTCATTTCTATGTTTCACGGTAAGATATAATATGATTTGCGAAGT
Organism: Xylocopa sonorina; assembly: GCF_050948175.1. NCBI lineage: Eukaryota > Metazoa > Arthropoda > Insecta > Hymenoptera > Apidae > Xylocopa > Xylocopa sonorina. Next base: position 67,179 of record NC_135205.1, read on the forward strand.
GTTATGTATTCCTCTTCTACACTTCAAATGAATGTGAATGCGACACTTCCTCGTTAGGAAATAGCGTTTGCAGATGTCTACGTATCGTAGCAATAGAGTTCTTATGATTCTTAAAACGCGATATTCCATCTCATTTCTTTGTTTCATGGTAAGATATAATATGATTTGCGAAGTATCATGTATTCCTCGTCTACACTTCAGATGAATGTAAATGCGACACTTCCTTGCTAGGAAATAGCGTCTGCAGATGTCTAGGTATCGTTGCAATAGAGTTCTAATGCTTCTTAAACGCGATATCGCATCTCATTTCTATGTTTCATGGAAAGATATAATATTCATTGCGAAGTGTTATGCATTCCTCGTCTACGATTCAAATGAATCTAAATGCGACACTTCCTTACTAGGAAATAGCGTCTGCAGATATCTAGGTATCATAGCAATAGAGTTCTAATGCTTCATAAAACGCGATATCGCATCTCATTTCTATGTTTCATGGTAAGATGTAATATGATTTGCGAAGAGTTATGTATTCCTCGTCTACACTTCAAATGAATGTGAATGCGACACTTCCTTGCTAGGAAATAGCGTCTGCAGATGTCTAGGTATCGTAGCAATAGAGTTCTAATGCTTCTTAAAACGCGAAATCGCATCTCATTTCTATGTTTCATGGTAAGATGTAATATGATTTGCGAAGTGCTATGCATTCCTCGTCTACACTTCAAATGAATGTAAATGCGACACTTCCTTGCAAGGAAATAGCGTTTGCAGACGTCTACGTGTCGAAGCAATAGAGTTCAAATGCTTCTTAAAACGAGATATTGCATCTCATATCTATGTTTCATGATAAGATATAATATTTATTGCGAAGTGTTATGCATTCCTCGTCTACGATTCAAATGAATGTAAATGCTACACTTCCTTGCAAGGAAATAGCGAATGCAGATGTCTACGTATCATAGCAATAAGTTCATATGATTCATAAAACGCGATATCGCATCTCATTTCTATGTTTCATGGTAAGATGTAATATGATTTGCGAAGTATTATGTGTTCCTCCTCTACACTTCAAGTGAATGTAAATGCGACACTTCCTTGCAAGGAAATAGCGTTTGCAAATGTCTACCTATCGCAGCTATAGTGTTCTAATGCTTCTTAAAACGCGATATCGCATCTCATTTTTATGTTTCATGTTAAGATATAATATGATTTGCGAAGTGTCATGTATTCCTCTTCTACACTTCAAATGAATGTAAATGCGACACTTCCTTGTTAGGAAATAGCGTCTGCAGATGTCTAGGTATCGTAGCAATAGAGTTCTAATGCTTCTTAAAACGCGATATCGCAACTCATTTCTACGTTTCATGGTAAGATGTAATATGATTTGCGAAGTGTTATGTATTCCTCGTCTACACTTCAAATGAATGTAAATGCGACACTTCCTTGCAAGGAAATAGCGTTTGCAGATGTCTACGTATCGAAGCAATAGAGTTCTAATGCTTCTTAAAACGCGATATCGCATCTCATTTCTATGTTTCATGGTAAGATATAACATGATTTGCGAAGTGTTATGCATTCCTCATCTACACTTCAAATGAATGTAAATGCGACACTTCCTTGCAAGGAAATAGAGTTTGCAGATGTCTACGTATCAAAGCAATAGAGTTCAATTGCATCTTAAAACGAGATATTGCATCTCATATCTATGTTTCATGATAAGATATAATATTCATTGCGAAGTGTTATGCATTCCTCGTCTACGATTCAAATGAAAGTAATTGCGTCACTTCCTTGCAAGGAAATATCGTTTGCAGATGTCTACGTATCGTAGCAATAGCTTTCTAATGCTTCTTAAAACGCGATATCGCACCTCATTTCTATGTTTCATGGTAAGATGTAATATGATTTGCGAAGTGTTATGTATTCCTCGTTTACACTTCAAATGAATGTAACTGCGACACTTCCTTGCAAGGAAATAGCGTTTGCAGATGTCTACGTATCGTAGCAATAGAGTTCTTATGATTCTTAAAACGCGATATTCCATCTCATTTCTATGTTTCACGGTAAGATATAATATGATTTGCGAAGTGTTATGTATTCCTCGTCTACACTTCAAATGAATGTGAATGCGACACTTCCTCGTTAGGAAATAGCGTTTGCAGATGTCTACGTATCGTAGCAATAGAGTTCTTATGATTCTTAAAACGCGATATTCCATCTCATTTCTTTGTTTCATGGTAAGATATAATATGATTTGCGAAGTATCATGTATTCCTCGTCTACACTTCAAATGAATGTAAATGCGACACTTCCTTGCTAGGAAATAGCGTCTGCAGATGTCTAGGTATCGTTGCAATAGAGTTCTAATGCTTCTTAAACGCGATATCGCATCTCATTTCTATGTTTCATGGAAAGATATAATATTCATTGCGAAGTGTTATGCATTCCTCGTCTACGATTCAAATGAATGTAAATGCGACACTTCCTTGCAAGGAAATAGCGTTTGCAGATGTGTACGTATCGAAGCAATAGAGTTCAAATGCTTCTTAAAACGCGATATCGCATCTCATTACTATGTTTCATGGTAAGATATAATATGATTTGCGAAGTGTCATGTATTCCCCGTCTACACTTCAAATGAATGTAAATGCGACACTTCCTTGCAAGGAAATATCGTTTGCAGATGTCTACGTATAGAAGAAATAGAGTTCAAATGCTGCTTAAAACGAGATATTGCATCTCATATCTACGTTTCATGATAAGATATAATATTCATTGCGAAGTGTTATGCATTCCTCGTCTACGATTCAAATGAAAGTAAATGCGACACTTCCTTGCAAGGAAATAGCGTTTGCAGATGTCTACGTATCGTAGCAATAGAGTTCATATGATACTTAAAACGCGATATCGCATCTCATTTCTATGTTTCATGGTACGATATAATATGATTTGCGAAGTGTCATGTATCCCTCGTCTACACTTCAAATGAATGTAAATGCGACACTTCCTTGTTAGGAAATAGCGTCTGCAGTTGTCTAGGTATCGTAGCAATAGAGTTCTAATGCTTCTTAAAACGCGATATCTCATCTCATTTCTATGTTTCATGGTAAGATATAATATGATTTGCGAAGTGTCATGTATTCCTCGCCTACACTTCAAATGAATGTAAATGCGACACTTCCTTGTTAGGAAATAGCGTCTGCAGATGTCTAGGTATCGTAGCAATAGAGTTCTAATGCTCCTTAAAACGCGATATCGCATCTCATTTCTACGTTTCATGGTAAGATGTAATATGATTTGCGAAGTGTTATGTATCTCTCGTTTCCACTTCAAATGAATGTAAATGCGACACTTCCTTGTTAGGAAATAGCGTCTGCAGATGTCTAGGTATCGTAGCAATAGAGTTCTAATGCTCCTTAAAACGCGATATCGCATCTCATTTCTACGTTTCATGGTAAGATGTAATATGATTTGCGAAGTGTTATGTATCTCTCGTTTCCACTTCAAATGAATGTAAATGCGACACTTCCTTGTTAGGAAATAGCGTCTGCAGATGTCTAGGTATCGTAGCAATAGAGTTCTAATGCTTCTTAAAACGCGATATCGCATCTCATTTCTACGTTTCATGGTAAGATGTAATATGATTTGCGAAGTGTTATGTATTTCTCGTCTACACTTCAAATGAATGTAAACGTGACACTTCCTTGCAAGGAAATATCGTTCGCAGATGTCTACGTATCGAAGCAGTAGAGTTCAAATGCTTCTTAAAACGAGATATTGCAACTCATATCTATGTTTCATGATAAGATATAATATTCATTGCGAAGTGTTATGCATTCCTCGTCTACGATTCAAATGAATGTAAATGCTACACTTCCTTGCAAGGAAATAGCGTTTGCAGATGTGTACGTATCGAAGCAATAGAGTTCAAATTCTTCTTAAAACGCGATATCGCATCTCATTAATATGTTTCATGGTAAGATATAATATGATTTGCGAAGTGTCATGTATTCCTCGCCTACACTTCAAATGAATGTAAATGCGACACTTCCTTGTTAGGAAATAGCGTCTGCAGATGTCTAGGTATCGTAGCAATAGAGTTCTAATGCTCCTTAAAACGCGATATCGCATCTCATTTCTACGTTTCATGGTAAGATGTAATATGATTTGCGAAGTGTTATGTATCTCTCGTTTCCACTTCAAATGAATGTAAATGCGACACTTCCTTGTTAGGAAATAGCGTCTGCAGATGTCTAGGTATCGTAGCAATAGAGTTCTAATGCTTCTTAAAACGCGATATCGCATCTCATTTCTACGTTTCATGGTAAGATGTAATATGGTTTGCGAAGTGTTATGTATTTCTCGTCTACACTTCAAATGAATGTAAACGTGACACTTCCTTGCAAGGAAATATCGTTCGCAGATGTCTACGTATCGAAGCAGTAGAGTTCAAATGCTTCTTAAAACGAGATATTGCAACTCATATCTATGTTTCATGATAAGATATAATATTCATTGCGAAGTGTTATGCATTCCTCGTCTACGATTCAAATGAATGTAAATGCTACACTTCCTTGCAAGGAAATAGCGTTTGCAGATGTGTACGTATCGAAGCAATAGAGTTCAAATTCTTCTTAAAACGCGATATCGCATCTCATTAATATGTTTCATGGTAAGGTATAATATGATTTGCGAAGTGTTATGTATTCCTCGTCCACACTTCAAATGAATGTGAATGCGACACTTCCTCGCTAGGAAACAGCGTTTGCAGATGTCTACGTATCATATTAATAGATTTCTAATGCTTCTTAAAACGCAATATCGCATCTCATTTCTATGTTTCATGGTAAGATATAATATGATTTGCGAAGTGTCATGAATTCATCGTCTACACTTCAAATGAATGTAAATGCGACACTTCCTTGCTAGGAAATAGAGTTTGCAGATGTCTACGTATCAAAGCAATAGAGTTCAAATGCATCTTAAAACGAGATATTGCATCTCATATCTATGTTTCATGATAAGATATAATATTCATTGCGAAGTGTTATGCATTCCTCGTCTACGATTCAAATGAAAGTAAATGCGTCACTTCCTTGCAAGGAAATAGCGTTTGCAGATGTCTACGTATCGTAGCAATAGCTTTCTAATGCTTCTTAAAACGCGATATCGCACCTCATTTCTATGTTTCATGGTAAGATGTAATATGATTTGTGAAGTGTTATGTATTCCTCGTCTACACTTCAAATGAATGTAAGTGCGACACTTCCTTGCAAGGAAATAGCGTTTGCAGATGTCTACGTATCGTAGCAATAGAGTTCTTATGATTCTTAAAACGCGATATTCCATCTCATTTCTATGTTTCACGGTAAGATATAATATGATTTGCGAAGTGTTATGTATTCCTCGTCTACACTTCAAATGAATGTGAATGCGACACTTCCTCGTTAGGAAATAGCGTTTGCAGATGTCTACGTATCGTAGCAATAGAGTTCTTATGATTCTTAAAACGCGATATTCCATCTCATTTCTTTGTTTCATGGTAAGATATAATATGATTTGCGAAGTATCATGTATTCCTCGTCTACACTTCAAATGAATGTAAATGCGACACTTCCTTGCTAGGAAATAGCGTCTGCAGATGTCTAGGTATCGTTGCAATAGAGTTCTAATGCTTCTTAAACGCGATATCGCATCTCATTTCTATGTTTCATGGAAAGATATAATATTCATTGCGAAGTGTTATGCATTCCTCGTCTACGATTCAAATGAATCTAAATGCGACACTTCCTTACTAGGAAATAGCGTCTGCAGATATCTAGGTATCATAGCAATAGAGTTCTAATGCTTCATAAAACGCGATATCGCATATCATTTCTATGTTTCATGGTAAGATGTAATATGATTTGCGAAGAGTTATGTTTTCCTCGTCTACACTTCAAATGAATGTGAATGCGACACTTCCTTGCTAGGAAATAGCGTCTGCAGATGTCTAGGTATCGTAGCAATAGAGTTCTAATGCTTCTTAAAACGCGAAATCGCATCTCATTTCTATGTTTCATGGTAAGATGTAATATGATTTGCGAAGTGCTATGCATTCCTCGTCTACACTTCAAATGAATGTAAATGCGACACTTCCTTGCAAGGAAATAGCGTTTGCAGACGTCTACGTGTCGAAGCAATAGAGTTCAAATGCTTCTTAAAACGAGATATTGCATCTCATATCTATGTTTCATGATAAGATATAATATTCATTGCGAAGTGTTATGCATTCCTCGTCTACGATTCAAATGAAAGTAAATGCTACACTTCCTTGCAAGGAAATAGCGAATGCAGATGTCTACGTATCATAGCAATAAGTTCATATGATTCATAAAACGCGATATCGCATCTCATTTCTATGTTTCATGGTAAGATGTAATATGATTTGCGAAGTGTTATGTGTTCCTCCTCTACACTTCAAGTGAATGTAAATGCGACACTTCCTTGCAAGGAAATAGCGTTTGCAAATGTCTACCTATCGCAGCTATAGTGTTCTAATGCTTCTTAAAACGCGATATCGCATCTCATTTTTATGTTTCATGTTAAGATATAATATGATTTGCGAAGTGTCATGTATTCCTCTTCTACACTTCAAATGAATGTAAATGCGACACTTCCTTGTTAGGAAATAGCGTCTGCAGATGTCTAGGTATCGTAGCAATAGAGTTCTAATGCTTCTTAAAACGCGATATCGCAACTCATTTCTACGTTTCATGGTAAGATGTAATATGATTTGCGAAGTGTTATGTATTCCTCGTCTACACTTCAAATGAATGTAAATGCGACACTTCCTTGCAAGGAAATAGCGTTTGCAGATGTCTACGTATCGAAGCAATAGAGTTCAAATGCATCTTAAAACGAGATATTGCATCTCATATCTATGTTTCATGATAAGATATAATATTCATTGCGAAGTGTTATGCATTCCTCGTCTACGATTCAAATGAAAGTAAATGCGTCACTTCCTTGCAAGGAAATATCGTTTGCAGATGTCTACGTATCGTAGCAATAGCTTTCTAATGCTTCTTAAAACGCGATATCGCACCTCATTTCTATGTTTCATGGTAAGATGTAATATGATTTGCGAAGTGTTATGTATTCCTCGTCTACACTTCAAATGAATGTAAATGCGACACTTCCTTGCAAGGAAATAGCGTTTGCAGATGTCTACGTATCGTAGCAATAGAGTTCTTATGATTCTTAAAACGCGATATTCCATCTCATTTCTATGTTTCACGGTAAGATATAATATGATTTGCGAAGTGTTATGTATTCCTCGTCTACACTTCAAATGAATGTGAATGCGACACTTCCTCGTTAGGAAATAGCGTTTGCAGATGTCTACGTATCGTAGCAATAGAGTTCTTATGATTCTTAAAACGCGATATTCCATCTCATTTCTTTGTTTCATGGTAAGATATAATATGATTTGCGAAGTATCATGTATTCCTCGTCTACACTTCAAATGAATGTAAATGCGACACTTCCTTGCTAGGAAATAGCGTCTGCAGATGTCTAGGTATCGTTGCAATAGAGTTCTAATGCTTCTTAAACGCGATATCGCATCTCATTTCTATGTTTCATGGAAAGATATAATATTCATTGCGAAGTGTTATGCATTCCTCGTCTACGATTCAAATGAATCTAAATGCGACACTTCCTTGCAAGGAAATAGCGTTTGCAGATGTCTACGTATCGTAGCAATAGAGTTCTTATTATTCTTAAAACGCGATATTGCATCTCATTTCTATGCTACATGGTAAGATATAATATGATTTGCGAAGTGTTATGTATTCCTCGTCTACACTTCAAATGAATGTGAATGCGACACTTCCTCGCTAGGAAATAGCGTTTGCAGATGTCTACGTATCGTAGCAATAGAGTTCTAATGCTTCTTAAAATGCGATATCGGATTTATTTCTATGTTTCATGGTAAGATATAATATGATTTGCGAAGTGTCATGTATTCCACGTCTACACTTCAAATGAATGTAAATGCGACACTTCCTTGCAAGGAAGTAGCGTTTGCAGATGTCTACGTTTCGTAGCAATAGCTTTCTAATGCTTCTTAAAACGCGATATCGCACCTCATTTCTATGTTTCATGGTAAGATATAATATGATTTGCGAAGTGTCATGTATTCCTCGTCTACACTTCAAGCGAATGTAAATGCGACACTTCCTTGTTAGGAAATAGCGTCTGCAGATGTCTACGTATCGAAGCAATAGAGTTCAAATGCTTCTTGAAACGAGATATTGCATCTCATATCTATGTTTCATGATAAGATATAATATGATTTGCGAAGTGTTATGAATTCCTCGTCTACACATCCAATGAATGTAAATGCGACACTTCCTTGCAAGGAAATAGCGTTTGCAGATGTCTACGTATCGAAGCAATAGAGTTCAAATGCTTCTTATAATGAGATATTGCATCTCATATCTATGTTTCTTGATAAGATATGATATTCATTGCGAAGTGTTATGCATTCCTCGTATACGATTCAAATGAATGTAAATGCAACACTTCCTTGCAAGGAAATAGCGTTTGCAGGTGTCTACGTATCGTAGCAATGGATTTTTGATGCTTCTTAGAACGCGATTTCGCATCTCATTTCTATCTGTCATGGTAAGATATAATATGATTTGCGAAGTGTCATGTATTCCTCGTCTACACTTCAAATGAATGTAAATGCGACACTTCCTTGCAAGGAAATAGCGTTTGCAGATGTCTACGTATCGAAGCAATAGAGTTCTAATGCTTCTTAAAACGCGATATCGCACCTCATTTCTATGCTTCATGGTAAGATATAACATGATTTGCGAAGTGTTATGCATTCCTCATCTACACTTCAAATGAATGTAAATGCGACACTTCCTTGCAAGGAAATAGAGTTTGCAGATGTCTACGTATCAAAGCAATAGAGTTCAAATGCATCTTAAAACGAGATATTGCATCTCATATCTATGTTTCATGATAAGATATAATATTCATTGCGAAGTGTTATGCATTCCTCGTCTACGATTCAAATGAAAGTAAATGCGTCACTTCCTTGCAAGCAAATAGCGTTTGCAGATGTCTACAGATCGTAGCAATGGAGTTCTTATGATTCTTAAAACGCGATATCGCATCTCATTTCTATGTTTCATGGTAAGATATAATATGATTTGCGAAGTGTTACGTATTCCACGTCTACACTTCAAATGAATGTAAATGCGACACTTCCGTGCAAGGAAATAGCGTTTGCAGATGTCTACGTATCGTAGCAATAGATTTCCAATGCTTCTTAAAACGCCATATCGCATCTCATTTCTATGTTTCATGGTAAGATATAATATGATTTGCGAAGTGTTATGTATTCCTCATCTACACTTCAAATGAGTGTAAATGCGAACCTTCCTTGCAAGGAAATAGCGTTTACAGATGTCTAAGTATCCTAGCAATAGATTACTAATGCTTCTTAAAACGCGATATCGCATCTCATTTCTATGTTTCATGGTAAGATATAATATGATTTGCGAAGTGCCATGTATTCCTCGTCTACACTTCAAATGAATGTAAATGCGACACTTCCTTGCCAGGAAATAGCGTCTGCAGATACTTACGTATCGTAGCAATAGTGTTCTAATGCTTCTTAAAACGCGATATCGCATCTCATTTTTATGTTTCATGTTAAGATATAATATGATTTGCGAAGTGTCATGTATTCCTCTTCTACACTTCAAATGAATGTAAATGCGACACTTCCTTGTTAGGAAATAGCGTCTGCAGATGTCTAGGTATCGTAGCAATAGAGTTCTAATGCTTCTTAAAACGCGATATCGCAACTCATTTCTACGTTTCATGGTAAGATGTAATATGATTTGCGAAGTGTTATGTATTCCTCGTCTACACTTCAAATGAATGTAAAAGCGACACTTCCTTGCAAGGAAATAGCGTTGGCAGATGTCTACGTATCGAAGCAATAGAGTTCTAATGCTTCTTAAAACGCGATATCGCATCTCATTTCTATGTTTCATGGTAAGATATAACATGATTTGCGAAGTGTTATGCATTCCTCATCTACACTTCAAATGAATGTAAATGCGACACTTCCTTGCAAGGAAATAGAGTTTGCAGATGTCTACGTATCAAAGCAATAGAGTTCAAATGCATCTTAAAACGAGATATTGCATCTCATATCTATGTTTCATGATAAGATATAATATTCATTGCGAAGTGTTATGCATTCCTCGTCTACGATTCAAATGAAAGTAAATGCGTCACTTCCTTGCAAGGAAATAGCGTTTGCAGATGTCTACGTATCGTAGCAATAGCTTTCTAATGCTTCTTAAAACGCGATATCGCACCTCATTTCTATGTTTCATGGTAAGATGTAATATGATTTGTGAAGTGTTATGTATTCCTCGTCTACACTTCAAATGAATGTAAGTGCGACACTTCCTTGCAAGGAAATAGCGTTTGCAGATGTCTACGTATCGTAGCAATAGAGTTCTAATGATTCTTAAAACGCGATATTCCATCTCATTTCTATGTTTCACGGTAAGATATAATATGATTTGCGAAGTGTTATGTATTCCTCGTCTACACTTCAAATGAATGTGAATGCGACACTTCCTCGTTAGGAAATAGCGTTTGCAGATGTCTACGTATCGTAGCAATAGAGTTCTTATGATTCTTAAAACGCGATATTCCATCTCATTTCTTTGTTTCATGGTAAGATATAATATGATTTGCGAAGTATCATGTATTCCTCGTCTACACTTCAAATGAATGTAAATGCGACACTTCCTTGCTAGGAAATAGCGTCTGCAGATGTCTAGGTATCGTTGCAATAGAGTTCTAATGCTTCTTAAACGCGATATCGCATCTCATTTCTATGTTTCATGGAAAGATATAATATTCATTGCGAAGTGTTATGCATTCCTCGTCTACGATTCAAATGAATCTAAATGCGACACTTCCTTACTAGGAAATAGCGTCTGCAGATATCTAGGTATCATAGCAATAGAGTTCTAATGCATCATAAAACGCGATATCGCATATCATTTCTATGTTTCATGGTAAGATGTAATATGATTTGCGAAGAGTTATGTATTCCTCGTCTACACTTCAAATGAATGTGAATGCGACACTTCCTTGCTAGGAAATAGCGTCTGCAGATGTCTAGGTATCGTAGCAATAGAGTTCTAATGCTTCTTAAAACGCGAAATCGCATCTCATTTCTATGTTTCATGGTAAGATGTAATATGATTTGCGAAGTGCTATGCATTCCTCGTCTACACTTCAAATGAATGTAAATGCGACACTTCCTTGCAAGGAAATAGCGTTTGCAGACGTCTACGTGTCGAAGCAATAGAGTTCAAATGCTTCTTAAAACGAGATATTGCATCTCATATCTATGTTTCATGATAAGATATAATATTCATTGCGAAGTGTTATGCATTCCTCGTCTACGATTCAAATGAAAGTAAATGCTACACTTCCTTGCAAGGAAATAGCGAATGCAGATGTCTACGTATCATAGCAATAAGTTCATATGATTCATAAAACGCGATATCGCATCTCATTTCTATGTTTCATGGTAAGATGTAATATGATTTGCGAAGTGTTATGTGTTCCTCCTCTACACTTCAAGTGAATGTAAATGCGACACTTCCTTGCAAGGAAATAGCGTTTGCAAATGTCTACCTATCGCAGCTATAGTGTTCTAATGCTTCTTAAAACGCGATATCGCATCTCATTTTTATGTTTCATGTTAAGATATAATATGATTTGCAAAGTGTCATGTATTCCTCTTCTACACTTCAAATGAATGTAAATGCGACACTTCCTTGTTAGGAAATAGCGTCTGCAGATGTCTAGGTATCGTAGCAATAGAGTTCTAATGCTTCTTAAAACGCGATATCGCAACTCATTTCTACGTTTCATGGTAAGATGTAATATGATTTGCGAAGTGTTATGTATTCCTCGTCTACACTTCAAATGAATGTAAATGCGACACTTCCTTGCAAGGAAATAGCGTTTGCAGATGTCTACGTATCGAAGCAATAGAGTTCAAATGCATCTTAAAACGAGATATTGCATCTCATATCTATGTTTCATGATAAGATATAATATTCATTGCGAAGTGTTATGCATTCCTCGTCTACGATTCAAATGAAAGTAAATGCGTCACTTCCTTGCAAGGAAATATCGTTTGCAGATGTCTACGTATCGTAGCAATAGCTTTCTAATGCTTCTTAAAACGCGATATCGCACCTCATTTCTATGTTTCATGGTAAGATGTAATATGATTTGCGAAGTGTTATGTATTCCTCGTCTACACTTCAAATGAATGTAAATGCGACACTTCCTTGCAAGGAAATAGCGTTTGCAGATGTCTACGTATCGTAGCAATAGAGTTCTTATGATTCTTAAAACGCGATATTCCATCTCATTTCTATGTTTCACGGTAAGATATAATATGATTTGCGAAGTGTTATGTATTCCTCGTCTACACTTCAAATGAATGTGAATGCGACACTTCCTCGTTAGGAAATAGCGTTTGCAGATGTCTACGTATCGTAGCAATAGAGTTCTTATGATTCTTAAAACGCGATATTCCATCTCATTTCTTTGTTTCATGGTAAGATATAATATGATTTGCGAAGTATCATGTATTCCTCGTCTACACTTCAAATGAATGTAAATGCGACACTTCCTTGCTAGGAAATAGCGTCTGCAGATGTCTAGGTATCGTTGCAATAGAGTTCTAATGCTTCTTAAACGCGATATCGCATCTCATTTCTATGTTTCATGGAAAGATATAATATTCATTGCGAAGTGTTATGCATTCCTGGTCTACGATTCAAATGAATCTAAATGCGACACTTCCTTGCAAGGAAATAGCGTTTGCAGATGTCTACGTATCGTAGCAATAGAGTTCTTATTATTCTTAAAACGCGATATTGCATCTCATTTCTATGCTACATGGTAAGATATAATATGATTTGCGAAGTGTTATGTATTCCTCGTCTACACTTCAAATGAATGTGAATGCGACACTTCCTCGCTAGGAAATAGCGTTTGCAGATGTCTACGTATCGTAGCAATAGAGTTCTAATGCTTCTTAAAATGCGATATCGGATTTATTTCTATGTTTCATGGTAAGATATAATATGATTTGCGAAGTGTCATGTATTCCACGTCTACACTTCAAATGAATGTAAATGCGACACTTCCTTGCAAGGAAGTAGCGTTTGCAGATGTCTACGTTTCGTAGCAATAGCTTTCTAATGCTTCTTAAAACGCGATATCGCACCTCATTTCTATGTTTCATGGTAAGATATAATATGATTTGCGAAGTGTCATGTATTCCTCGTCTACACTTCAAGCGAATGTAAATGCGACACTTCCTTGTTAGGAAATAGCGTCTGCAGATGTCTACGTATCGAAGCAATAGAGTTCAAATGCTTCTTGAAACGAGATATTGCATCTCATATCTATGTTTCATGATAAGATATAATATGATTTGCGAAGTGTTATGAATTCCTCGTCTACACATCCAATGAATGTAAATGCGACACTTCCTTGCAAGGAAATAGCGTTTGCAGATGTCTACGTATCGAAGCAATAGAGTTCAAATGCTTCTTATAATGAGATATTGCATCTCATATCTATGTTTCTTGATAAGATATGATATTCATTGCGAAGTGTTATGCATTCCTCGTATACGATTCAACTGAATGTAAATGCAACACTTCCTTGCAAGGAAATAGCGTTTGCAGGTGTCTACGTATCGTAGCAATGGATTTTTGATGCTTCTTAGAACGCGATTTCGCATCTCATTTCTATCTGTCATGGTAAGATATAATATGATTTGCGAAGTGTCATGTATTCCTCGTCTACACTTCAAATGAATGTAAATGCGACACTTCCTTGCAAGGAAATAGCGTTTGCAGATGTCTACGTATCGAAGCAATAGAGTTCTAATGCTTCTTAAAACGCGATATCGCACCTCATTTCTATGCTTCATGGTAAGATATAACATGATTTGCGAAGTGTTATGCATTCCTCATCTACACTTCAAATGAATGTAAATGCGACACTTCCTTGCAAGGAAATAGAGTTTGCAGATGTCTACGTATCAAAGCAATAGAGTTCAAATGCATCTTAAAACGAGATATTGCATCTCATATCTATGTTTCATGATAAGATATAATATTCATTGCGAAGTGTTATGCATTCCTCGTCTACGATTCAAATGAAAGTAAATGCGTCACTTCCTTGCAAGCAAATAGCGTTTGCAGATGTCTACAGATCGTAGCAATGTAGTTCTTATGATTCTTAAAACGCGATATCGCATCTCATTTCTATGTTTCATGGTAAGATATAATATGATTTGCGAAGTGTTACGTATTCCACGTCTACACTTCAATTGAATGTAAATGCGACACTTCCGTGCAAGGAAATAGCGTTTGCAGATGTCTACGTATCGTAGCAATAGATTTCCAATGCTTCTTAAAACGCCATATCGCATCTCATTTCTATGTTTCATGGTAAGATATAATATGATTTGCGAAGTGTTATGTATTCCTCATCTACACTTCAAATGAGTGTAAATGCGAACCTTCCTTGCAAGGAAATAGCGTTTACAGATGTCTAAGTATCCTAGCAATAGATTACTAATGCTTCTTAAAACGCGATATCGCATCTCATTTCTATGTTTCATGGTAAGATATAATATGATTTGCGAAGTGTTATGTATTCCTCGTCTACACTTCAAATGAATGTAAATGCGACACTTCCTTGCCAGGAAATAGCGTCTGCAGATACTTACGTATCGTAGCAATAGTGTTCTAATGCTTCTTATAACGCGATATCGCACCTCATTTCTATGTTTCATGGTAAGATATAATATGATTTGCGAAGTGTCATGTATTCCTCGTCTACACTTCAAATGAATGGAAATGCGACACTTCCTTGCAAGGAAATAGCGTTTGCAGATGTCTACGTAACGAAGCAATAGAGTTCAAATGCTTCTTAAAACGAGATATTGCATCTCATATATATGTTTCATGATAAGATATAATATGATTTGCGAAGTGTTATGTATTCTTCGTCTACACATCAAATGAATGTAAATGCGACACTTCCTTGCAAGGAAATAGCGTTTGCAGATGTCTAGGTATCGTAGCAATAGAGTTCTAATGCTTCTTAAAACGCGATATCGCATCTCGTTTCTATGTTTCATGGTAAGATGTAATATGATTTGCGAAGTGTTATGTATTCCTCGTCTACACTTCAAATGAATGTAAATGCGACTCTTCCTTGTTAGGAAATAGCGTCTGCAGATGTCTAGGTGTCGTAGCAATAGAGTTCTAATGCTTCTTAAAAGGCGATATCGCATCTCGTTTCTATGTTTCATGGTAAGATGTAATATGATTTGCGAAGTGTTATGTATTCCTCGTCTACACTTCAAATGAATGTAAATGCGACACTTCCTTGTTAGGAAATAGCGTCTGCAGATGTCTAGGTGTCGTAGCAATAGAGTTCTAATGCTTCTTAAAACGCGATATCGCATCTCGTTTCTATGTTTCATGGTAATATGTAATATGATTTGCGAAGTGTTATGTATTCCTCGTCTACACTTCAAATGAATGTAAATGTGACACTTCCTTGCAAGGAAATAGCGTTTGCAGATGTCTACGTATCGTAGCAATAGGTTTCTAATGCTTCCTAAAACGCGATGTCGCAACTCATTTCTATGTTTCATGGTAAGGTATAATATGATTTGCGAAGTGTTATGTATTCCTCGTCTACACTTCAAATGAATCTAAATGCGACACTTCCTTGCAAGGAAATAGCGTTTGCAGATGTCCACGTATCGTAGCAATAGGTTTCTAATGCTTCTTAAAACGCGATATCGCATCTCATTTCTATGTTTCATGGTATGATATAATATGATTTACGAAGTGTAATGTATTCCTCGTCTACACTTCAAATGAATGTAAATGCGACACTTCTTTGCTAGGAAATAGCGTTTGCAGATGTCTTACGTATCGTAGCAACAGATTTCTAATGCTTCTTAAAACGCGATATCGCATCTCATTTCTATGTTTCATGGTAAGATATAATATGATTTGCGTAGTGTCATGTATTCCTCGTCTACACTTCAAATGAATGTAAATGCGACACTTCCTTGCAAGGAGATAGCGTTTGCAGATGTCTACGTAACGAAGCAATAGAGTTCAAATGCTTCTTAAAACGAGATATTGCATCTCATATATATGTTTCATGATAAGATATAATATGATTTGCGAAGTGTTATGTATTCTTCGTCTACACATCAAATGAATGTAAATGCGACACTTCCTTGTTAGGAAATAGCGTCTGCAGATGTCTAGGTGTCGTAGCAATAGAGTTCTAATGCTTCTTAAAACGCGATATCGCATCTCGTTTCTATGTTTCATGGTAATATGTAATATGATTTGCGAAGTGTTATGTATTCCTCGTCTACACTTCAAATGAATGTAAATGTGACACTTCCTTGCAAGGAAATAGCGTTTGCAGATGTCTACGTATCGTAGCAATAGGTTTCTAATGCTTCTTAAAACGCGATGTCGCAACTCATTTCTATGTTTCATGGTAATGTATAATATGATTTGCGAAGTGTTATGTATTCCTCGTCTACACTTCAAATGAATCTAAATGCGACACTTCCTTGCAAGGAAATAGCGTTTGCAGATGTCCACGTATCGTAGCAATAGGTTTCTAATGCTTCTTAAAACGCGATATCGCATTTCATTTCTATGTTTCATGGTAAGATATAATATGATTTGCGAAGTGTCATGTATTCCTCGTCTACACTTCAAATGAATGTAAATGCGACACTTCCTTGCTAGGAAATAGCGTCTGCAGATGTCTAGGTATCGTAGCAATAGTGTTCTAATGCTTCTTAAACCGCGATATCGCATCTCATTTCTATGTTTCATGGTATGATATAATATGATTTACGAAGTGTAATGTATTCCTCGTCTACACTTCAAATAAATGTAAATGCGACACTTCTTTGCTAGGAAATAGCGTTTGCAGATGTCTACGTATCGTAGCAATAGATTTCTAATGCTTCTTAAAACGCGATATCGCATCTTATTTCCATGTTTCATGGTAAGATGTAATATGATTTGCGAAGTGTTATGTATTCCTCGTCTACACTTCAAATGAATGTAAATGCGTCACTTCCTTGCAAGCAAATAGCGTTTGCAGATGTCTACAGATCGTAGCAATGGAGTTCTTATGATTCTTAAAACGCGATATCGCATCTCATTTCTATGTTTCATGGTAAGATATAATATGATTTGCGAAGTGTTATGTATTCCTCGTCTACACTTCAAATGAATGTAAATGCGACACTTCCGTGCAAGGATATAGCGTTTGCAGATGTCTACGTATCGTAGCAATAGATTTCCAATGCTTCTTAAAACGCCATGTCGCATCTCATTCCTATGTTGCATGGTAAGATATAATATGATTTGCGAAGTGTTATGTATTCCTCGTCTACACTTCAAATGAAACTAAATGCGACACTTCCTTGCGAGGAAATAGCGTTTGCAGATGTCCACGTATCGTAGCAATAGGTTTCTAATGCTTCTTAAAACGCGATATCGCATCTCATTTCTATGTTTCATGGTAAGATATAATATGATTTGCGAAGTGTCATGTATTCCTCGTCTACACTTCAAATGAATGTAAATGCGACACTTCCTTGCTAGGAAATAGCGTCTGCAGATGTCTAGGTATCGTAGCAATAGTGTTCTAATGCTTCTTAAACCGCGATATCGCATCTCATTTCTATGTTTCATGGTATGATATAATATGATTTACGAAGTGTAATGTATTCCTCGTCTACACTTTAAATGAATGTAAATGCGACACTTCTTTGCTAGGAAATAGCGTTTGCAGATGTCTACGTATCGTAGCAATAGATTTCTAATGCTTCTTAAAACGCGATATCGCATCTCATTTCTATGTTTCATGGTAAGATATAATATGATTTGCGTAGTGTCATGTATTCCTCGTCTACACTTCAAATGAATGTAAATGCGTCACTTCCTTGCAAGCAAATAGCGTTTGCAGATGTCTACAGATCGTAGCAATGGAGTTCTTATGATTCTTAAAACGCGATATCGCATCTCATTTCTATGTTTCATGGTAAGATATAATATGATTTGCGAAGTGTTACGTATTCCTCGTCTACACTTCAAATGAATGTAAATGCGACACTTCCGTGCAAGGAAATAGCGTTTGCAGATGTTTACGTATCGTAGCAATAGATTTCCAATGCTTCTTAAAACGCCATGTCGCATCTCATTTCTATGTTTCATGGTAAGTTATAATATGATTTGCGAAGTGTTATGTATTCCTCGTCTACACTTCAAATGAGTGTAAATGCGAACCTTCCTTGCAAGGAAATAGCGTTTACAGATGTCTAAGTATCCTAGCAATAGATTACTAATGCTTCTTAAAACGCGATATCGCATCTCATTTCTATGTTTCATGGTAAGATACAATATGATTTGCGAAGTGCCATGTATTCCTCGTCTACACTTCAAATGAATGTAAATGCGACACTTCCTTGCTAGGAAATAGCGTCTGCAGATACTTACGTATCGTAGCAATAGTGTTCTTATGCTTCTTAAAACGCGATATCGCACCTCATTTCTATGTTTCATGATAAGATATAATATGATTTGCGAAGTGTTATGAATTCCTCGTCTACACATCAAATGAATGTAAATGCGACACTTCCTTGCAAGGAAATAGCGTTTGCAGATGTCTACGTATCGAAGCAATAGAGTTCAAATGCTTCTTAAAACGAGATATTGCATCTCATATCTATGTTTCATGATAAGATATAATATTCATTGCGAAGTGTTATGCATTCCTCGTCTACGATTCAAATGAATGTAAATGCGACACTTCCTTGCAAGGAAATAGCGTTTGCAGATGTCTACGTATCGTAGCAATGGATTTCTGATGCTTCTTAGAACGCGATTTCGCATCTCATTTCTTTCTTTCATGGTAAGATATAATATGATTTGCGAAGTGTCATGTATTCCTCGTCTACACTTCAAATGAATGTAAATGCGGCACTTCCTTGCTAGTAAATAGCGTTTACAGATGTCTACGTATCGTAGCAATGGAGTTCTAATGCTTCGTAAAACGCGATATTGCATCTCATTCCTATATTTCATGATAAGATGTAATATTCATTGCGAAGTGTAATGTGTACCTCGTATTCACTTCAAAAGGATGTAAATACGACACATCTTTGCTAGGAAATAGCGTTTACAGATGTCTACGTATCGAAGCAATAGGGTTCTAATACTTCTTATATCGCATTACCGCAACTCATTTCTATGTTTCATGATAAGATATAATATTCATTGTGGAGACTTAGGTATACCTCGCATTCACTTCAAAAGAATGTAAATGCGACACTTCCTTGCTAGGATATAGCGTTTGCAGATGTATACGTATCGTTGCAAAAGAGTTCTAGTGCTTCACAAAACGCGATATCGCATCACATTTCTATGTTTCATAATAAGATATAAAATTCATTGGGAAGTGTCACGTATACCTCGGATCCACTTCAAAAGAATGTAAATGCGACACTTCCTTGCTAGGAAATAGCGTTTGCAGATGTCTACGTGTCAAAGCAATAGAGACCTAATGGTTTCTATATCGCGATATCGCATCTCATTTCTATGTTTCATGATAAGATGTAATATTCATTGTGGAGACTTAGATATACCTCGCATTCACTTGAAATGAATGTATATGCGACACTTCCATCCTAGGAAATAGCGTTTGCAGATGTCTACGTATCATAACAATAGAGTTCTAATGCTTCTTACATCGCGATATCGCATCTCACTTCTATGTTTCGTGATAAGATATAATATTCATTGTGGAGTGTTATGTGTTCCTCGTATTCAGTTCAAAAGAATGTAAATGGGACACTTCCTTGCTAGGAAATATTGTATGCAGATGTCTACGTATCGTAGCAATAGAGTTCTAATGCTTCTTAAAACGAGAAGTCGTATTTCATTTCTATGTTTCGTAATAAGATATAATATTCATTGTGGAATGTTATGTATACCTCGTATTCACTTCAAAAGAATGTAAATGCGACACTTCCTAGCTAGGAAATAGCGTTTGCAGATGTCTACGTATCGTAGCAATAGTGTTCTAATGCTTCATAAATCGCGATATCGCATCTCACTTCTATGTTTCGAGAGAAGATATAACATTCATTACGAAGTGTCATGTATACCTCGTATTAACTTCAAAAGAATGTAAATGCGGCATTTCCATGCTAGGAAATAGCGTTTGCAGATGTCTACGTATCGTAGCAGTAGAGTTCTAATGCTTCTTAAAACGCGATATCGCATCTCACTGCTATGTTTCATGATAAGATATAATATTCAATATGGAGTGTTATGTATACCTCGTACTCACTTCAAAAGAATGTAAATGCGACACTTCCTTGCTAGGAAATAGCTTTTCCAGATGACCACGTATCGTAAGAATAGAGTTCTAATACATCTTAAGACAAGATGTCGCATCTCATTTCTATGTTTCATGATAAGATATAATATTCATTGCGAAGTGTCATGTATACCTCGTATTCACTTCAAAAGAATGTAAATGCGGCACTTCCATCCTAGGAAATAGCGTTTGCAGATGTCTACTTATCGTAACAATAGAGTTCTAATGCTTCTTAAATCGCGATATCGCATCTCACTTCTATGTTTCGTGATAAGATATAAAATTCGTTGCGAGGTGTCATGTATACCTCGTATTCGCTTCATTAGAATGTAAATGCGACACTTCCTTGCATGGAAATAGCGTTTGCGGATGTCTCCGTATCGAAGCAATAGAGATCTAATGCTTTTTAAATCGCGAGAAAGCATTTCACTTCTATGTTTCATGATAAGATATAATATTCATTGTGGAGACTTAGGTATACCTCGTATTCACTTCGAAAGAATGTAAATGCGACACTTCCTTGCTAGGAAATAGCGTTTGCAGAGATCTACGTATCGAAGCAATAGAGATCTAATGCTTTTAAAATCGCGATAACGAATATCATTTCTATGTTTCATGATAGGATATAATATTCATTGTGGGGACTTAGGTATACCTCGTATTCACTTCAAAAGAATGAAAATGCGGCACTTCCTTGCTAGGAAATAGCGTTTACAGATGTCTACGTATCGTAGCAATGGTGTTCTAATGCTTCTTAAAAGGCGATATTGCATCTCATTCCTATATTTCATGATAAGATGTATTATTCATTGCGAAGTGTCATGTATACCTCGCATTCAATTCAAAAGAATGTAAATGCGACACTTCCTTGCTAGGAAATAGCGTTTGCAGATGTCTCCGTATCGAAGCAATGGAGTTCTAATGCTTCTTAAATAGCGATATCGCATCTCATTTCTATCTTTTATGATAAGATATAATATTCATTGTGCAGTGTTATGTATACCTCGTATTCAATTCAAAAGAATGTAAATGCGACACTTCCTTGCTAGGATATAGCGTTTGCAGATGTATACGTATCGAAGCAATAGAGTTCTAATGCTTCTCAAAACGCCATATCGCATCTCATTTCCATGTTTCTTGATAAGATATAATACTCATTGCGAAGTGTCATGTACACCTCGTATTCACTTCAAAAGAATATAAATGCGACACTTCCATGCTTGGAAATAGAGTCTGCAGATGTCTACGTTTCGAGGCAATAGAGTTCTAATGCTTCTTAAAACGCGATATCGCACCTCACTTCTATGTTTCATGATAAGATATAATATTCATTGCGAAGTGTCATGTATACCTCGTATTCACTTTATAAGAATGTAAGCGCCACACTTCCATGCTAGGAAATAGCGTTTGCAGATGCCTACATATCGTAGCAATAGAATTCTAATGCTACTTAAATCGCGATATCGCATCTCATTTCTGTCTTTCGTGATAAGTTATAATATTCACTCCGAAGTGTCATATATACCTCGAATTCACTTCAAAAGAATGTAAATGCGACACTTCCATCCTAGGAAATAGCGTTTGCAGATATCTGCGCATCGAGGCAATAGGGTTCTAATGCTACTTAAGACGCGACATCGCATCTCACTTTTATGTTACATGATAAGATATAATGTTCATTGCGAAGTGTCATGTATACCTCGTACTCTCTTCAAAAGAATATAAATGCGACGTTTCCATCCTAGGAAATAACGTTCGCAGATGTCTACGTATCGTAGCAATAGAGTCCTAAAGCTTCTTAAAACGAGATGTCGCATTTCATTTCTATGTTTCGTGATAAGATATAATATACATTGCGAAGTGTCATGTATACCTCCTATTCACTCCAGACGAATGTAAATGCGACACTTCCTTGCTAGGAAATAGCGTCTGCAGATGTCTACGCATCGAGGCAATAGAGTTCTAATGCTTCTTAAAACGCGATATCGCATCTCACTTCTATGTTTCATGAAAAGATATAATATTCATTGCGAAATGTCATGTACACCTCGTGTTCACCTCAAAAGGAAGTAAATGCGACTGTTGCTTGCACGGATATAGCGATTGCAGATGTCTACGTATCGTAGCAATAGCGTTCTAATGCTACTTAAATCGCGATATCGCATCTCATTTATATGTTTCGTGATAAGATATAATATTCGTTGCGAAGTGTCATGTATACCTCGTATTCACTTCAAAAGAATGTAAATGCAACTATTCCTTGCTAAGAAATAGCGATTGCAGATGCCCACGTAACGTAGCAATAGATTTCTAATGCTTCTTAAACCGCGATATCGCATCTCATTTCTATGATTCGTGATAAGTTAGAATACTCATTCCGAAGTGTCATGTATAGCTCGAATTCTCTTCAAAAGAACGTAAATGCGACACTTCCATGCTAGGAAATAGCGTTTGCAGATATCTTCGCATCGAGGCAATAGGGTTCTAGTGCTCCTTAAAACGCGATATCGCATCTCACTTCCATGTAACATGATAACATATAATGTACAGTGCGAAGTGTTCTGTATACCTCGTATTCACTTCAAAAGAATGTAAATGCGAATCTTCCTTGCTAGGAGATAGCGTTTGCAGATTTCTACGTATCGAAGCAATAGAGATCTATTGCTTCTCAATACGCCATATCGCATCTCATTTCCATGTTTCGTGATAAGATATAATAGTCACTGCGAAGTGTCATGTACACCTCGCATTCACTTCAGAAGGAAGTAAATGCGACTATTGCTTGCTAGGAAATAGCGTTTGCAGATGTCTACGTATCGTAGCAGTAGAGTTCTAATGCTACTTAAACCGCGATATCGCATCTCATTTATATGTTTCGTGATAAGATATAATATTCATTGCGAAGTGTCACGTATACCTCGTATTCACTCCAGACGAATATAATGCAACACTTCCTTGCTAGGAAATAGCGTATTCAGATGTCTACGTATCGCAGCAATAGAGTTCTAATGCTACTTAAATCGCGATATCGCATCTCTCTCTATGTTTCGTGATAAGATGTAATATTCATTGCGAACTGTCATGTACACCTCGCATTCACTTCAAAAGAATGT
Organism: Xylocopa sonorina; assembly: GCF_050948175.1. Classification (NCBI taxonomy): domain Eukaryota; kingdom Metazoa; phylum Arthropoda; class Insecta; order Hymenoptera; family Apidae; genus Xylocopa; species Xylocopa sonorina. The sequence continues at coordinate 90,866 of NC_135205.1, forward strand.
AAATGCGACACTTCCATGCTAGGAAATAGCGTCTGCAGATGTCTAGGCGTCGAGGCAATAGAGTTCCAATGCTTCTTCAAACGCGATATCGCACCTCACATCTATGTTTCATGATAAGATATAATAATCATTGCGAAGTGTCATGTATACCTCGAGTTCACTTCAAAAGAATGTAAATGCGACACTTCCATCCTAGGAAATAGCGTTTGCAGATGTCTACGTATCGTAGCAATAGAGTTCTAATGCTTCTAAAAAACGCGATATCGCATCTCATTTCTATGCTTCATGATAAGATATAGTATTGATTGCGAAGCGTCATGTATACCTCGCATTCACTTCAAAAGAATGTAAATGCGACTATTGCTTGCTGGGAAATGGCGTGTGCAGATGTCTACGTTTCGTAGCAATAGAGTTCTAATGCTACTTAAATCGCGATATCGCATCTCATTTACATGTTTCGTGATAAGATATAATAATCATTGCGAACTGTCATTTATACATCGTATTCACTTCAAAAGAATGTAAATGCGACGTTTCCATCCGAGGAAATAGCGTTTGCAGATGCCTACGTATTGTAGCAATAGAATTCTAGTGCTTCTTAGGTCGCGATATCGCATCTCATTTCTATGTTTCATGATAAGATATAATATTCATTCCGAAGTGACATGTAAACCTCGAATTCACTTCAAAAGAATGTAAATGCGACTATTGTTTGCAAAGAAATAGCGTTTGCAGATTTCTACGTATCGTAGCAATAGAGTTCTAATGCTTCTTAAAACGCGATATCGCATCTCTCTTCTATGTTTCATGATAAGATATAATATTCATTGCGAAGTGTCATGTATACCTCGTATTCACATCAAAAGAATGTAAATGCGATACTTCCTTGCTAGGAAACAGCGTTTGCAGATGTCTACGTATCGTAGCAATAAAGTTCTAATACTGCTTAAAACGCGATATCGCATCTCATTTCTATGATTCATGATAAGATATAATATTCATTGTGAAATGTTATGTATACCTCGTCTACACTTCAAAAGAATGTAAACGCGACACTTCCTTGCTAGGAAATAGCGTTTCCCGGTGTCTACGTATCGAAGAGATAGAGATGTAATGCTTCTTGGTACGCGACATCGCATCTCAATCCTGTGTTTTGTGATTAGATATAATATTCGAAGCGAAGTTTTATGTATACCTCGTCTGCACTTCAAAGAAATGTAATTGTCACACATCCCTGCTTGGAAATGCGTTTCCAGAAGTCTACGTATCGAAGCAATAGAGTTCCAATGATTCTTAGAACGCGATTTCGCATCTAATTTCAATGTTTCACGATAAGATATAATTTTCATAGCGAACTGTTATGTATGCCTCGTTTACACTTCAAAAGAATGTAAATGTGAGGCCTCCTTGCTAGGAAATATCGTTTCCAGATGTCTACGTATCGAAGCAAACGAGTTCTAATACTTCTTAAAACGCGATATCGCAACTCATTTTAGTCTTTCATGATATGATATAGTATACATAGCGAAGTGTTATGCATACCTAGTCTACACTAGAAATGAACGTAAATGCCGCATTTGCTTGGTAGGAAATGCGGTTGCAGATGTCTACGCATCGAAGCAATAGGGTTCTAATGTTTCTTAAAACGCGATATCGCATCGCATTTCTATGTTTCATATCAAGATATAATATTCACTGCGAAGTGTTATGTATACCTCGTCAGAACTTCAAAGGAATGCAAATGACACACTACCTAGCTACGAAATGCGTTTCCGGATGTCTACGTACTGAAGCAATAGAGTTCTAATGCAACATTAAACGCGATATCGCATGAAAATACTATGTTTCAAGATAAGATGTAGTATTCATTGCGAAGTGCCATGTATACCTCGTCTACACTACAAAGGAATGTAACTGCCACAGATCCTTCCTAGGAAATGGCGTCTCCGGATGTCTAATTATCATAGCTATAGATTTCTATTGCTCCTTAAAACGCGATATCGCATCTCAATTATCTGTTTCATGGTAAGATATAATACTCATTGCGAAGTGTTAGGCATACCTCGTCAACACTTCAAAAGAATGCAAATGCCACACTTCGTTGCTAGGAAATGCGTTTCCAGACGTCTACGCATCGAAGCAATAGAGTTCTAATGATTCCTAAAACGCGATATCACATCTCATTTCTATGTTTCATGATAAGATATAATATTCATTGCGAAGTATTATGTATAGCTCTTCTACACTTCAAAAGAATGTAAATGCCACACATCCTTGCTAGAAAATGCATATCCAGATGTCTACGTATCGGAGCAATATAGTTCTAATGCTTCTTAAAACGCGATATCGCATCTCATTCCTATGTTTCATGATAAGATGTAAGATTCATTGCGAAGTGTTATGTATGCCTTGTCTACACTTCAAAAGAATGTAAATGCGACACTTCCTTGCTAGGAAATGTGTTTCCATATGTCTACGTATCGAAGCAATAGAGTTCTAACGATTCTTGAAACGCGTTATCGCATCTCATTTCTATGTATCATGATAAGATATAATATTCATAGCGAAGTGCCATGTATACCTCGTCTACACTCCAAAAGAATGTAAATGCCACACTTCTTTCCTAGGAAATGCATTTCCAGATATCTACGTACCGAAGCAATAGAGTTCTAATGCTTCCTAAAACGCGATACCGTATCTGATTTCTATGTTTCATGATAAGATACAATATCCATTGCGAAGCTTTATGTATACCTCGTCTACCCGTCAAAAGAATGTAAATGCCACACCTCCTTGCCAGGAAATAGAGTTTCCAGATGTCTACGTATCGAAGCAATAGAGTTGTACTGCTTCATAAAACGCGATATCGCATCGCAATACTATGTTTCAAGATAAGATATAATATTCATAGCGAAGTGCCAAGTATACCTCGTATTCACTTCAAAAGAATGTAAATGCGGCACTTCCTTGCTCGGAAATAGCGTTTGCTGATGTCTACGTAACGTAGCAATAGAGGGTCTAATGCATCTTAAAACGAGATGTCGCATCTCGTTTCTGTTTCATGATAAGATATAATATTCATTGCGAAGTGTCATGTATAGCTCGTATTCACTGCAATAGAATGTAAAAGCGACACTTCCTTGCTAAGAAGTAGCGTTTCCAGATGTCCATGCATCGAAACAACAGAGTTCTAGTGCTTCTTAAAACGAGATGTCGCATCCCATTTCTCAGTTTCAGGATAAGATATAATATTCATTGCGGAGTGTCATTTATACCTCGTATTCACTTCAAAAGAATGTAAATGCGACTAATGCTTGCTGGGAAATAGCGTTTGCAGATGTCTACGTATCGTAGCAATAGAGTTCTAAAGCTTCTTAGATCGCGATATCGCATCTCATTTCCATGTTTCGTGATAAGTTATAATATTCATTCCGAAGTGTCACGTATACCTCGTATTCACTTCAAAAGTAGGTAAATGCGACACTTCCATGCTAGGAAATAGCGTTTGTAGATGTCTACGTATCGTAGCAATGATGTTCTAATACTGCTTAAAACGCGATATCGCATCTCACATCTATGTTTCATGATAAGATATAATATTCATTGCGATTTGTCATGTATACCTCGTATTCACTTCAAAAGAATGTAAATGCGACACTTCCTTGCTAGGAAGTAGCGTTTGCAGATGTCTACGTATCTGAGCGACAGATTTCTAATGCTTCTCAAACGCGATATCGCATCTTGTTCCTATGTTTCATGATAAGATATAATATTCATTGTTTTGTGACATGTATACCCCGTATTCACTTCAAAAGAATGTAAATGCGACACTTCCTTGCTAGGAAGTAGCGTTTTCAGATGTCTACGTATCGAATCAATAAAGTTCTAATGCTTCTTAAAACGAGATGTCGCATCTCCTTCTTCTGTTTCATGCTAAGACATAATATTCATTGCGAAGTGTCATGTATAGCTCGTATTCACTTCAAAAGAATGTAAATGCGACACTTCCTTGCTAAAAAGTAGCGTTTCCAGATGTCTACGTATCGAAACAGTAAAGTTCTAATGCTTCTTAAAACGACATGTCGCATCTCATTTCTCTGTTTCATGACAAGATATAATATTCATTGTGGAGTGCCATGTATACCCCGTATTCACATCAAAGAATGTTAATGCGACACTTCCTTCCTAGGAAAAAGCGTTGGCAGAAGTCTACGTGTCGAAGCAATAGAGGTCTAATGCTGCTTAAATCGCCATACCGCATCTCATTTCTATGTTTCATGATAAGATATAATATTCATTGTGGAGTGATATGTATACCTCGTATTCACTTCAAAAGAATGTAAATGCGACACTTCCTTCCTAGGAAATAGCGTTTGCAGATGTCTACTTATCGTAACAAAGGATTTCTCATGCTTCTCGAAATGCGATATCTTATCAAATTTCTATGTTTCTTGATAAGACATAATATTCATTGTGCAGTGTTATTTATACCCGTATTGACATGAAAAGAAAGTAAATGCGACACTTCCCTGTTAGGAAATGACGTTTGCAGATGTCTACGTATCGAAGCAATAGAACTCTAATGCTGCTTAAATCGCGATACCGCATCTCATTTCTATGCTTCATGATAAGATATAATATTCATCGTGCAGTGTAAAGCATACCTCGTATACACTTCAAAAGCATGAAAATGCGACACTTCCTCGCTAGGAAGTAGCGTTTGCAGATGTCTACGTCTCGTAGCAATAGATTTCTAATGCTTCTTAGAACGCGATATCGCTCCTCATTTCTATGTTTCATGATGAGATATAATATTCATTGTGGAGTGCTATGTATACCCCGTATTCACATCAAAGAATGTTAATGCGACACTTCCTTCCTAGGAAAAAGCGTTGGCAGAAGTCTACGTGTCGAAGCAATAGAGGTCTAATGCTGCTTAAATCGCCATACCGCATCTCATTTCTGTGTTTCATGATAAGATATAATATTCATTGTGGAGTGATATGTATACCTCGTATTCACTTCAAAAGAATGTAAATGCGACACTTCCTTCCTAGGAAATAGCGTTTGCAGATGTCTACTTATCGTAACAAAGGATTTCTCATGCTTCTCGAAATGCGATATCTTATCAAATTTCTATGTTTCTTGATAAGACATAATATTCATTGTGCAGTGTTATTTATACCCGTATTGACATGAAAAGAAAGTAAATGCGACACTTCCCTGTTAGGAAATGACGTTTGCAGATGTCTACGTATCGTAGCAATAGAGATCTAATGCTTCTTAAATCGCGATATCGTATCTCATTTCTATGTTTCATGATAAGAGATAATATTAATTGCGAAGTGTCATGTATACCTCGAATTTACTTAAAAAGAATGTAAATGCGACAGTTCCTTGCTAAGAAATAGCGTTTGCGGATGTCTCCGTATAGAAGCAATAGAGTTACAATGCGTTTTAAATCGCTATATCGCTCCTCATTTCTATATTTCATGATGAGATATAATATTCACTGTGGAGTGCTATATATACCCCGTATTCACATCAAAAGAATGTTAATGCGACATTTCCTTCCTAGGAAAAAGCGTTGGCAGATGTCTACGTATCGAAGCAATAGAGTTCTGATGCTTGCTTAAATCGAGATATCGCATCTCATTTCTATGTTTTATGATAAGATATAATATTCATTGCGGAGTGTCATGTATACCGCGTAATCTCTTCAAACGAATGTAAATGCGACACTTCCTTGCTAGGAAGTAGCCTTTGCAGATGTCTACGTATCGAAGCAATAGAATTCTAATGCTGCTTAAATCGCGATACCGCATCTCATTTCTATGCTTCATGATAAGATATAATATTCATCGTGCAGTGTTATGCATACCTCGTATACACTTCAAAAGCATGAAAATGCGACACTTCCTCGCTAGGAAGTAGCGTTTGCAGATGTCTACGTATCGTAGTAATAGATTTCTAATGCTTCTTAGAACGCGATGTCGCTCCTCATTTCTATGTTTCATGATGAGATATAATATTCATTGTGGAGTGCTATGTATACCCCCTATTCACATCAAAGAATGTTAATGCGACACTTCCTTCCTAGGAAAAAGCGTTGGCAGAAGTCGACGTGTCGAAGCAATAGAGGTCTAATGCTGCTTAAATCGCCATACCGCATCACATTTCTATGTTTCATGATAAGATATAATATTCATTGTGGAGTGATATGTATACCTCGTATTCACTTCAAAAGAATGTAAATGCGACACTTCCTTCCTAGGAAATAGCGTTTGCAGATGTCTACTTATCGTAACAAAGGATTTCTCATGCTTCTCGAAATGCGATATGTTATCAAATTTTTATGTTTCTTGATAAGACATAATATTCATTGTGCAGTGTTATTTATACCCGTATTGACATGAAAAGAAAGTAAATGCGACACTTCCCTGTTAGGTAATGACGTTTGCAGATGTCTACGTATCGTAGCAATAGAGTTCTTATGCTTCTTAAAACGAGGTACCGCATCTCATTTCTATGTTTCATGATAAGATATAATATTCATTGCGAAGTGTCACGTATACCTCGTATTCACTTCAAAAGTCTGTAAATGCGACACTTCCTTGCTACGAAGTAGCGTTTGCAGATGACTACGTATCGAAGCAAGAGAGTTCTAATGCTTCTTAAATCGCAAAATCGCATCTCATTTCTATGTTTCGTGATAAGGTATAATATTCATTGTGGAGTGTTATGTATGCCTCGTATTCACTTCAAAAGAATGAAAATGCGACACTTCCTTGCTAGGAAGTAGCGTTTGCAGATGTCTACGTATCGTAGAAATAGGGTTCTAATGCTTCTCCAAACGCGATATCGCATCTCATTTCTATGTTTCATGATGAGATATAATATTCATTGTGGAGTGCTATGTATACCCCGTATTCACATCAAAAGAATGTTAATGCGACACTTCGTTCCTAGGAAAAATCGTTGGCAGAAGTCTACGTGTCGAAGCAATGGAGTTCTAATGCTGCTTAAATCGCCATACCGCATCTCATTTCTATGTTTCATGATAAGATATAATATTCATTGTGGAGTGATATGTATACCTCGTATTCACTTCAAAAGAATGTAAATGCGACACTTCCTTCCTAGGAAATAGCGTTTGCAGATGTCTACTTATCGTAGCAAAGGAGTTCTCATGCTTCTCGAAATGCGATATCTTATCAAATTTCTATGTTTCTTGATAAGATATAATATTCATTGTGCAGTGTTATGTATACTCCGTATTGACGTCAAAAGAAAGTAAATGCGACACTTCCCTGTTAGGAAATGACGTTTGCAGATGTCTACGTATCGTAGCAATAGAGTTCTAATGCTTCTCAAAACGAGATGTCGCATCTCATTTCTATGTTTCATGAAAAGATATAATATTCATTGCAAAGTGTCACTTATACCTCGCATACACTTCAAATGAATGTAAATGTGACACTTGCTTGCTAGGAAGTAGCGTTTGCAGATGTCTACGTATCGAAGCTATAGAGTTCTAAAGCTTCTTAAATCGCGATATCCCACTTCATTTCTATGTTTCATGATAAGTTATAATATTCATTGCGACGTGTTATGTATACCTCGCATACTCTTCAAATGAATGTAAGTGCGACACATCCTTGCTAGGAATTAGGGTTGGCAGATGTCAACGTATCGCAGAAATAGAGTTCTAATGCTTCTCAAAGCGCGATGTCGCATCTCATTTCTATGTTTCATGATAAGATATAATATTCATTGAAAGGTGTCATGTATACCTCGTATTCACTTCAAAAGAATGTAAATGCGACAGACCCATGATTGGTAATAGCGTTTGCGGATGTCTCCGTATCGAAGCAGTAGAGTTCTAATGCTTCATATATCGTGATATCGCATCTCATTTCTGTGTTTCGTGATGAGATATTATATTCATTGTGCAGTGTTATGCATACCTCGTCTGGACATCAAATGAATGTAAACGCGACACATCCGTGCTAGGAAGTAGCGTTTGCAGATGTCTACGTATCGAAGCAATATAGTTCTAATGCTCCTTAAATCGCGATATTGCATCTCATTTCTAGGTTTCATGATAAGATATAATATTCTTTGCGAAGTGCCACGTATACCTGGCACAGACTTCAAAAGAATGTAAGTGCGACGCTTCCTTGCTAGGATGTAGCCTTTGCAGATGTCTACGTATCGAAGCAATAGAGCTCTAATGCTCCTTAAAACGAGATATCGCATCTCATTTCTATGTTTCATGATAAGATATAATATTCATTGCGAAGTGCTATGTATACCTCGCATACACTTCAAATGAATGTAAATGCGACACTTTCGTGCTAGGAAACAGCGTTTGCAGAGTTCTACGTATCGTAGCATTAGAGTTCTAATGCTTCTTAAAACGGGATATCGCATCTCATTTCTATGTTTTATGATAAGATCTATTATTCATTGCGAAGTGTCACTTATACCTCGTATTCAATTCAAAGGAATGTAAATGCCACACTTCCTTGGTAGGAAATGGCGTTTCCAGATGTCTACGTGTCGAAGCAATAGAGTTATAATGCTTCTTTAAGCGCGATATCGCATCTCAATTATATGTTTCTTGATAAGATATAATATTCATTGCGAAGTGTTAAGTATACCTCGTCTGCATTACAAAAGATTGTAAATGCCATACTTCCTTGTATACTACGTCAGCACTTCAAAAGATTGTAAATGCCACACGTCCTTTCTAGGAAATAGCGTTTCCAGACGTCTATGTATAAAAGCAATAGAATTCTAATGCTTCTTAAAACTTGATATCGCATCTCATTTCTATATTTCATGATAAGATATAATATTCATTTCGAAGTGTTATGTATACCTGGTCTACACTTCAAAAGAACATAAATGCCACACTTCCTTGCTAGGAAATGCGATTCCAGATGTCTACGAATCGAAGCAGCGAAGTTCTAGTGCTTCTTAGAACGCGAAGTCGCATCTCAGTTCTAAGAATCATGATAAGATATATTAATTACGGAGTGTTATGTACACCACGTCTACAATTTAAAATAATGTAAATGCCACACGTCCTTGCTAGGAAATGCGTTTCCAGATGTCTACGTATCGAAGCAATAGAGTTGTAATGCTTCTTAGATCGCGATATCGCATTTCATTTCTATGTTTCATGATAAGTTATAATATTCATTGCGAAGTGTCACTTATACCTCGCATACGCTTCAGATGAATGTAAATGCGACACTTGTTTGCTAGGAAGTAGCGTTTGCAGATGTCTAGGTATCGAAGCAATAGAGTTCTAATGGGGAGGGATAGAGGTCCTTCTCACACCCGAGAAACATCCTGTTTGTCTCCATGGACTATGGCAGCGGTCTTATCGTTGCAGAGCTCTGGATCCTATCCTTCGGGCTTCAGGGTCTCTTGTTGCTCACTTCCCGACTCCTCCACCGTCGAGCCCGTCACGCTCCCTCGGCGCACAGCCCTTCCGCGAACCTGCGGTCATATTATCCGCCGAAGAGGCGTCTTATGGGTCGCTTCTTCCATCAGCTCGCCAGTCTAATTGACTCTTCGATTATTCGAAGATTCTCTATTCTCTCTCTAGGAGAGAGTGAATCGAACCGGGGGGGGGGGGGGGGGGGGGGAAAGGTTCTGCCATCGTGTATTTCACGCTCCTCGCAAATACAGCTATCGCGATGGTCCGTGTCGCGCTTATCGCATGGATGGTGATCTGCGAGCTAGTCTAACCGAAGCAGGGAGGGGGGGTGAGCGAGCCTTGTGACGTCACCACGTCACAGTACATACGAATTTGCGATTAAGTAGCTATGTGTTCAAATTCAATTCCGACTAATGCACTAAAAAGCATCTCAGATAACAAACGGCAAGATGGTAGCGACACCATGCCGGCACTATATTGCCACTTCCGAGGAGTGTCAACTGATTCGTAGTTATCTGTGACCGGATTCGTTGACTAAAATGCCAGAACGTGTAACCAGCACGTTCTAGACAAGCGAATCGCGCAGAACCAGCACCATGGTGACACGCGTATCATCGCTCCATTCATGAATCTCCTCAGCAATGACGCAGGATCACATTTGGCAATGGGGAACCTGTGCTTTCATACAAATTAGAACCGTTGTATGTCAGTAGATGTTCAGCATATGAATATTGATAGACATTTTGATGGTCGTTTTCCTATATTTATAGTTATTGAGCGAGTCGTATATATTTCTTTCAATCCATCATAGACTAAAAATATTATTTATAAAAAAAATATTACTTATAAAATAAAAATTCATGCTGTTGCGCCCCTAACTTCGCCTTGTGTAATTTTTGAAATAACATGCTGTCATCGTATTTAATGTAACCCTCAATTGCATGAATTTGTAACAATAAATTGAAGAAAATATATATAAAATAAGTGTATATATTTTTATGACAAAGTAATTATCGACTTTATGGAAAAAATCGCCCTATCGAGCTAGTTTATAGAAAATAATAAAATCGAGTTCTTATATCTTTGTTTTGTGCCGGTGTATCTATTTTGGAATCAAAATAAATAAATTGCACAGTTCAGTCATTTTTCATATTTGCTTATAATTTTTATGGAAACAGCTTCCCCATTAGTAAATGTCAGCCTACGCCACAACCACGCGTGTAGCTATGGTGAGCTGATAGTGTCATTGTCACGGCCGTGTAGCCCGTGTGCTATATCTCGGTGCTTTAATAGTGCCATGATACGAATGCCGCCGCAGTACTAACAGTATGCCATTTCGAAAGCTGAGTAGGAGCACTTTGTTAGCACAGTTGTGTCACGAAATTCGGTCCATCCGTTGTCATTGGCGTGCCAATCGCTGGCTGTTTGTGTTTTTAATAATAAATAATATAATAAATTAGTGAGATATCTAGGAACATAAGTAATTTGTAAGTAACACATCTTCTCTCTTTGAAATATTTGCCTTTGCATAGAATAGAACGTATAGATATAATTGCCTGTTTTGTACCCGTTTCGGTCCAATTCTATTATAGCCTTTGAGCAGAAGTAATATTGATTATACTTGATTTTTGCAATAGTTCCTTAATTAACAGATTTTATTAACCTAGAATCATCATTTGACGGATGTATCAATCTACTTTGTAGCTCCATCAGTTTCTTTTTCTGCTCGCTACTTTCCATTTTCAGTTCCGTATACTTATCCTTTATCACCATCATATATGTTGCGTAAAATTACAAAAACTTTTTGTCCTCAAATTTTGCGGATATTTTAATTAAATTTCCTTTGATTAAATAAACGGAAATTAAAAAACAGTGGCACGTACCATTTCTTGGAAACGTTATATCGTAATTTGCATCTGACTGTTTTGAAAGGCACGCACTTCAGTTAACGTTTGCAATGATTCGGTTAGCGAAGTAAAGTAATATTCTACTTTCGAAATTGTTGGCTCTTGTAATTCTAAGGCAAATATATTCATCTGTCGACATCGTGAACATTGTTTTATGGCAAAATTCCAGAAAAACAAATATACTATAGGTAAAATAATAAACATCATAATATTAAATTTAACTCTGTTCATCGTTGCCTTGTTGGACACATCCATAACAATATACAGGGTGGGGCAGTAATAATTAGCACCTCAGATATCCACGAAACTATAAGTTTCATAGAAATTTTTGCTAATATAAAATTGCACAGTGCAAAGGGGCCATCCGTTGATGAAAATAGTTTTTTTGTAAGTGGAGTTATGTTTGACATATGAAGGTTACCTTCATTTTTTAAAATGAATTGGTATGTCCATTCTTCCGTAATACGACAGAGCATTTTAAAGCAAGTTTAACGATCTGTAACATGAAGGCATTGAAGGTTACAAAAAGTAAAGAAAGGCGATAATACTCACGGTTTTGATAGTAAATGAAACATACGTATTGTAAACAGTGGTGGAAGGCGTAATACTTACCGTTTACTCCACTGTGAATAAACACTTTTCGAAGGGCATTTCAATAGTTTGCAGCATAAGTTAAACATGATAAGATTAGTATTGAAAAATCGGTTCGAATACGTTTGGTTAGGCTGTTCTTTGTGTCGTTCATTTTATAAGTACAGAGCTGCGGATTCCTGAGGACAGCTCACAAAATTGTTGAACTATGGAAGATTATCATTGTGAATTTGAATCAAAAGGTAATTAAATTCCATTAGATTGTAAACAGATCTCAATGTTTCATTTCAGATAGTAAGATTAAATACTCTTTACAAAACTACAAGAATGGATACATACCTTTCTGTTATTATTAATTCATAAAGAATTATAATTGCAATTATATAGTTCATTACGATAAAAAATATTTCTCAGAAAATTCTAAATATTAAATAAAAGAATCAAGTAAAACATTTTTAATAATTACGAATATGAAAAATACTTGAACATTCCAATAGAAAGATGTCTAAACAGGAGCTAGAAAAGTCAAATATTCAATTTCAATTCCAGAATTCATCTCTAAGATGTAAAATGTTTCGAAAGCTTTAATTACAGTCTTTAATGCAAGCAGTTGGGCAGTATTTCAATTTTTAAGAAAATTGATGAAAGTCAACCATTTTGAAGTGGTCAGAATCTTTGCCGTTTGAGCAATAAGTGAATAACAAATAACTGCATAAATTCCAGGCTTAAAAACTTATGGATTAAATCCTATGCAGACTCGTTTATGAGCGAGTTACTAAATAATAATCCACACTAAGTAATCATTTTAAAACTTAAACGATTACATCTCGCGAACTTTCAAAGATATCAGAAGCGTGAAAAGTATGTGGTTTATCAAAAACTCTTCTAAAAGAACGGACGAAGCCAATAGAAATCTTTGTTGAAGTAAGCAAGTTCTAAAGTTCTAAGCAACGCGATGGCCCTTATCTGCCTATGTCTCATAGCTGGTCTCGAAGTGGGTTTAACTAACAAGGGCTACGGGAAACTACGCAACACGCCGCAAATTACTGGGTAGTATCTTTGGAAGTGTAGTCGAGGTATACATAATACTTCGCAATGAATATTATAACTTATCTTGAAACCCAGAAATGAGATGCGACATTGCGTTTTAGAAGCACTACAACTCCAATGCTTCGATACGTAGATATCTGGAAACGCATTTTCCTAGAAAGGAAATAAGTCATTTACATCCTTTTGAAGTGTATACGAGGTATACATAACACTTCGCAATAAATATTATAACTTATAATGAAACATAGAACTGAGATGCGATATCGCGATTTAAGAAGCATTAGAACTCTATTGTTTCGACACGTACTCATTTGGAAACGATATTTCCTAGCAAGTAAGTGTCGCATTTACATCCTTTTTAAGTGAATACGAGGTACACATGACACTTCGCAATGAATATTATATCTGACCATGAAACATAGAAGTGAGATGCGATATCGCGTTTTAAGAAGCATTAGAACTCTATTGCTGCGATACGTAGACATCTGAAAATGCTATTTCCTAGCATCGAAGTGTCGCATTTACATTCTTTTGAAGTGAATACGAGGTATACATGACACTTCGCAACGAATATTATATCTTATCATGAAACATAGAAGTGAGATGCGATATCGCGTATTAAGAATCATTAGAACTCTTTTGTTTTGACATGTTGTCATCTGGAAACGCTATTTCCTAGCAAGTAAGTGTCGCATTTACATCCTTTTTAAGTGAATACGAGGTACACATGACACTTCGCAATGAATATTATATCTTATCACGAAACATAGAAATGAGAGGCGATATCGCGATATAAGGAGCATTAAAACTCTATTGCTTCGATTCGTAAACACCTGCAAGCGCTATTACCTAGCAAGGAAGTGTCGCATTTACATTCATTGGAAGCGTAGATGAGGAGTACATAGCACTTCGCAACAAATATTATATCTTATCATGAAACATAGAAAAGAGATGCAATATCTCGTTTTAAGAAGCATTAGAACTCTATTGCTGTGATACGTAGACATCTGCAAACGCTATTTCCTAGCATGGGAGTGTCGCATTTACATTCTGTTGAAGTGAATACGAGGTATACATAACACTCTACAATGAATATTATACCTTATCACGGAACACAGAAGTGACATGCGATATCGCGATTTAAGGAGCGCTAGAACTCTATTGCTACGATGCGTAGACATCTGGAAATGTTATTTCCTAGCAAGGAAGTGTCGTATTTACATTCTTTTGAAGTGAATACGACGTATTCATGACACTTCGCAATGAATATTATATCTTATCATGAAACATAGAAGTGAAATGCGATATCGCGTTTTAAGAAGCATTAGAACACAATTGCTACGATACGTAGACATCTGCAAACGCTGTTTCCTAGCATGGAAGTGTCGCATTTACATTCTTTTGAAGTGAATACGAGGTATACATGACACTTCGTAATGAATATTATATCTTATCATGAAACATAGAAGTGAGATGCGATATCGCGTTTTAAGGAGCATTAGAACTCTATTGCTACGATACGTAGACATCTGCAAACAATATTTCCTAGCAAGGAAGTGTCGCATTTACATTCATTTGAAGTTAATACGAGGTATACATAACACTCCACTATGAATATTATTTCTTATCACGAAACATAGAAATGAAATGCGACATCTCGTTTTAAGAAGCATTAGAACTCCATTGCTACGATACGAAGACATCTGCAAACTCTATTTCCTAGCATGGAAGTGTCGCAATTGCATTCATTTGAAGTGAATACGAGGTATACATGACACTTCGCAATGAATATTATATCTTATCATGAAACATGGAAGTGAGATGCGATATGGCATTTTAAGAATCATTAGGACACGTTTGTTTCGACACGTAGTCATCTGGAAACGCTAGTTCCTAGCAAGGAAGTGTCGCATTTACGTCCTTTTGAAGTGAATGCGAGGTATACATGACACTTCGCAATGAATATTATATCTGATCATGAGACATAGAAATGAGATGCGACATCTCGTTTTATGAAGCATTAGAACTCTATTGCTACGATACGTAGACATCTGCAAACGCTACTTCCTAGCATGGAAGTGTCGCATTTACATTCTTGTGAAGTGAATACGAGATATACATGACACTTCGCAATGAATATTATATCTTATCATGAAACATAGCAGTGAGATGCGATATCGCGTTTTAAGATGCATTAGAACTCTATTGCTACGATACGTAGACATCTGCAAACGACATTTCCTAGCATGCAAGTGTCGCATTTACATTCATTTGAAGTGAATACGAGGTATACATGACACTTCGCAATGAATATTATACCTTATCATGAAACATAGAAGAGAGATGCGATATTGCGTTTTAGGAAGCATGAGAACTCTATTGCTGCGATACGTAGACATCTGAAAATGCTAATTCCTAGCATGGAAGTGTCGCATTTACATTCTTTTGAAGTGAATACGAGATATACATGACACTTCGCAATGAATATTATACCTTATCATGAAACATGGAAGTGAGATGCGATATCGCGTTCTAAGAAGCATTAGAACTCTATTGCTACGATACGTTGACATCTGCAAACGCTATTTCCTAGCATGGAAGGGTCCCATTTACATTCTTTTGAAGTGAGTACGAGGTATACGTAACTCTCCATAATGAATATTATATCTTCTCATGAAACATAGCAGTGAGATGCGATATTGCGTTTTAGGAAGCATTAGAACTCTATTGCTGCGATACGTAGACATCTGCAAAGCCTATTCCCTAGCATGGATGTGTCGCATTTACATTCTTTTGAAGTGAGTACGAGGTATACATAACACTCCATAATGAATATTATATCTTATCATGAAACATAGCAGTGAGATGCGATATCGCGTTCTAAGATGCATTAGAACTCTATTGCTACGATACGTAGACATCTGCAAACACCATTTCATAGGATGGAAGTGTCGCATTTACATTCTTTTGAAGTGAATACGAGGTATACATGACACTTCGCAATGAATGTTATATCCTATCATGAAACATAGAAGTGAGATGCGATATCGCGCTTTAAGAAGCGCTAGAACTCTATTGCTACGATGCGTAGACATCTGGAAATATTATTTCCCAGCAAGGAAGTGTCGCATTTACATTCTTTTGAAGTGAATATGAGGTATACATAACACTCCACAATGACTATTATATCTTATCACGGAACATAGAAATGAAATCAGGCATCTCGTTTTAAGAAGCATTAGAACTCTATTGCTACGATACGTAGACATCTGCAAACGCTATTTCCTAGCATGGAAGTGTCAAAATTACATTCTTTTGAAGTGAATACGAGGTATACATGACACTTCGCAATGAATATTGTATCATATCATGAAACATAGAAGTGAGATGCGATATCGCGTTCTAAGAAGCATTAGAACTCTATTGCTACGATACGTAGACATCTGCAAACGCTATTTCCTAGAATGGAAGTGTCTTATTTACGTTCTTTTGAAGTGAATACGAGGTATACATGACACTTCGCAATGAATATTATATCTTATCATGAAACATTGTAGTGAGATGCGATGTCGCGTTCTAAGAGGCATTAGAACTCTATTGCTACGATACGTAGACATCGGCAAACGCTGTTTCCTAGCATGGAAGTGTCGCATTTACATTCTTTTGAAGTGAATACGAGGTACACATAACACTCCACAATGAATATTATATCTTATCACGGAACATAGAAGTGAAATGCGGCATCTCGTTTTAAGAAGCATTAGAACTCTATTTCTACGATACGTAGACTTCTGCAAACGCTATTTCCTAGCATGGAAGTGTCATATTTACATTCTCTTGAAGTGAATACGAGGTATACATGACACCTCGCAATGAATATTATACCTTATCATGAAACATAGAAGAATGATGCGATATCGCGTTTTAGGAAGCATTGGAACTCTATTGCTACAATACGTAGACATCTGCAAACGCTACATCCTAGCATGGAAGTGTCGCATTAACATTCTTTTGAAGTGAATACGAGGTATACATGACACGTCGCAGTGAATATTATATCTTATCATGAAACATAGATGTGAAATGCGATATCACGTTTTAAGAAGCATTAGAACTCTATTGCTACGATACGTGGACATCTGCTAACGCTATTTCCTAGCATGGAAGTGTCGCAGTTACATTCCTGTGAAGTGAAATCGAGGTATACATGACACTTCGCAATGAATATTATATCTTATCATGAAACATAGAAATGTGATGCGATATCGCGTTTTAAAAAGCATTAGAACTCTATTGCTACGATACGTAGACATCTGCAAACGCTATTTCCTAGCAAGGATGTGTCGCAGTTACATTCCTGTGAAGTGAAATCGAGGTATACATCACTTCGCAATGAATATTATATCTTATCATGAAACATAGAATTGAGATGCGATATGGCGATTCACGAAGCATTAGAGCTCTATTTCTTCGATACGTAGATATCTGCAAACCTTATTTCCTAGCAAGGAAGTGTCGCATTTACATTCTTTTGAAG
Organism: Xylocopa sonorina; assembly: GCF_050948175.1. Classification (NCBI taxonomy): domain Eukaryota; kingdom Metazoa; phylum Arthropoda; class Insecta; order Hymenoptera; family Apidae; genus Xylocopa; species Xylocopa sonorina. Next base: position 108,402 of record NC_135205.1, read on the forward strand.
TGAATTTGAGGTGTCACGTCCGGCGAAACTATTTTCCGTTGCTCCGGAGGCTTTACGACACGAGCCTATTTTTCGGTAATTCGGTCCGCGGGAACGCGTTAAGACCGTGTCCGACAATTTCGGCTGACGCGACACTAGCGAAAGCGCTCGCGATAATAAGGGAATGACCCTACCTTTCGATGACTTCTCTCTTCGATTTGTACGTAGAAACGGCGTGGAGGATCGTTCGCTGGGATCGTAGCGGATTTCGTTCTGTTGGCTGCTACGGAAATCTTGATCGGTCACCAGCGAAGACGAGGACGGCGGTCGGAATTCAGCGATGATGCTGAATGTGGCAGAGTCGGCGTGATGCGTCGTGGTTTCTGGATCGGAAGCGTCGACGGTCGCTTCGAAAAGCGGCGTCTGGACAGGTGCGAAGGCAGGTCGCTGGTATACGAGGACTCTCGGAACACCCTCCAAATATTCACGTACAAGTGATCGTATGAAACTCTTCCTACTCGCACGTCACGTTCTTCACAGACAGGAAGCACGATTCATTCACCAGGTTTTTCTGTACTTTCGACTAAGATCTGAAGGGTAAGCGGCGGCCTCAACGTCACAAAGCCGATTTCTATACACCTTCAATTTGATGAAGAGCAACCCCAGTTGTATGGAAGAACCCGTGTGAGAGTTCGTAGTTAAATGTAATGTTTAAAGTAGAACTAGTATTGTTAACACTTGATAAAATTAATGGATGTGGAAATAGTAGACTTGGTAAAAGAACTTGTACTTGGATATAGAAAGAGTAAAAATAAAATATATTCTAGGTTTAAAGTATACAAGAACTGGACCTACTCGGTTCGCGGGGCGCTACGGTCGCGGAGGCTCGCGGTAGGGAGATCACGGTCCCGCGAGTGCGGGACTCGCGTCTCGAGGCGGAGAGCGCGCGGTCCAGCGAGTGGGGACTCGCGGCTCGTGGTGGGGCTAGCAGCGCATGCCGCTGGCCGGACGCATCTTACTTAGTGTAACTTAGATCTAGGAATTCTTATATATGCGTCATGATATGGTATGTATGTCCCAGCTTAGTAGTAATATATAGGTTCTAGCAGATCCTGTTCCCGGAATTGGAAAAGACCCCATTCAGGTGATGGGCTGCGCCTACGTCTTCCTGCAGGACGGAATCCTCGGTGCGAGGGAGATAGGGCTGCCCGTCCTTGGTGCAGGCGAGACATGTATACTCGGTGGAGCGAGTGAGACACTGGTGCCCGGTACGAGCGAAACAGGTATACTCGGCGGTGCGAGTGAGGCAGCGGAACTCGGTGTGAGTGAGCGCGTGCAGGTATGCGCGCGCGAACTCTTTCAGTTGCTGGTTCTGCAGGCGAGTTTGGCTGGTTGCATGCGGCCAGGGCTTGATGCTGGGGGGTGCGAGGAGGTTCCTTTCTAGGAAATCACGTTCCCAGATATCTCTGTATCGAAGCTATAGAGTACTAATGCCCCTTAAAACGCCATATCGCATCTCATTTCTATGGTTCGTGATAAGATATAATATTCATTACGAAGTGTTATGTATTCCTCGCCTACACTTGAAATGTATGTAAATGCCACACTTCCTTTCTAGGAAATAGCGTTTACAGATGTCTACGTATCGAAGCAATAGAGTTCTAATGCTTCTTAAAACGCGATATCGCATCTCATTTCTATGTATCATGAGAAGATATAATATTCATTGCAAAGTGTCATGTATACATCGTATTCACTTCAAAAGTACGTAAATGCGACACTGCCTTGCTAGGAAGTAGAGTTTGCAGATGTCTACGTATCGAAGCAGTGGAGTTCCAATTCTTCATATAACGTGATATCGCATCTCATTTCTATGTATCATGAGAAGATATAATATTCATTGCGAAGTGTCATGGATACCTCGTATTCACTTCAAAAGTACGTAAATGCGACACTGCCTTGCTAGGAAGTAGAGTTTGCAGATGTCTACGTATCGAAGCCGTGGAGATCCAATTCTTCTTATAACGTGATATCGCATCTCATTTCTATGTTTCATGTTTAGGAATAATATTCATTGCGAAGTGTCATGTATACCTCGTATTCACTTGAAAGAATGTAAATGAGACTCTCCCTTGCTGGGAAGTAGCATTTGCAGATGCCTACGTATCGAAGCTATAGAGTTCTATTGCTTCTTAAAAAGCGATATCGCATCTTATTTCTATGTCTGATGATAAGATATAATATTCATTGTGGAGTGTTATGAATGCCTCGTATTCGCTACAAAGGAATGTAAATGCGACACTTCCTTGCTAGGAAATACGGTTTGCAGATGTCTACGTACCGTAGCGATAGTGTTCTAATGATTCTCAAAGCGCGATATCGCATCTCATGTCCATGTTTCATGATAGGATATAATTTTCATTGTGCAATGTTATGTAAACCTGGTATTCACTTAAAAAGAGTGTAAATGCGACACTTCCTTGTTAGGAAGTTGCGTATGAAGTTGTCTACGTATCGTAGAAATAGAATTCTAATGCTTCTCAAAATGCGATATCGCATCACATTTCTATGTCTCATGATGAGATATAATATTCATTGCGGAGTGGCATGTATACCTCGCATACACTTCAAATGAATGTAAATACGACACATCCTTGCTAGGTAATGGCGTTTGCAGATGTCTACGTATCGAAGCAATGAATTTCTAATGCTTCTTAAAACGCGGTAGCGCATTTCATTTCTATGTCTCATGATAAGGTATAATATTCACTGCGATGTGTTACGTATTCCTCGTCTACACTTCAAATGAATGTAAATGCGACCCTTCCATGCTAGGAAATGGCGTTTGCAGCTGTCTACGTATCGTAGCAATAGAGTCCTAATGCATCTTAGAACGCGATATCGCATCTCACTGCTATGTTTCATGATAAGATATAATATTCATTATGGATTGTTATGTATACCTCGTACTCATTTCAAAAGAATGTAAATGCGACACTTCCATGCTAGGAAATAGCGTTTGTAGATGTCTACGTATCGAAGCAATAGAGTTCTAATGATTCTTAAAACGCGATATCGCATCTCATATCTATGTCTCATGATGAGATATAATGTTCATTGGGAAGTATCATGTGTACATCGCGTACACTTGAAATGAATGTAAATGCGACCCTTCCTTGCTAGGAAATGGCGTCTGCAGATGTCTACGTATCGAAGCAATAGCGTTCTAATGCTTCCTAAAACGAGATATTGCATCTCTTTTCTATGTTTCATGATAAGATATAATATTCGCTGCGAAGTGCTATGTACTCCTCGTCTACACTTCCAATGAATGTAAATGCGACACTTCCTTTCTATTGAATAGCGTTTGCAGATGTCTACGTATCACAGCAATAGACTTCTAATGCTTCTTAAATCGCGATATAGCATCTCATTTCTATGTTTCATGTTGAGCAATAATATTCATTGCGAAGTGTCATGTATACCTCGTATCCACTTGAGAGAATGTAATTGCGACTCTCCCTTGCTAGGAAATAGCATTTACAGATGTCTACGTATCGAAGCTATAGAGTTCTAATGCTTCTTAAAACGCGATATCGCATCTTATTTCTATGTCTCATGATAAGATGTAATATTCATTGGGAAGTATCATGTATACATCGCGTACACTTCAGATGAATGTAAATGCGACACTTCCTTGCGAGGAAGTAGCGTTTGCAGAAGTCTAAGTATCGTTGCAATAGTGTTCTAATGCTTCTTAGTTCGCGATATCGCATCTCATTCCTATGTTTCATGATGAGATATAATATTCATTGCGAAGTGTCATGTATTCCTCGTATTCACTATAACTGAATGTAAATGCGACACTTCCTTGCCAGGAAATAGCGTTTCCAGATGTCTACGCATCGTAGCAGTAGAGTTCTAATACTTCTTAAATCGCGATCTTATTTCTATGTTTCATGATAAGATATAATATTCATTGCGAAGTATTATGTATGTCTCCTCTGCACTTAAATAGAATGCAAATGCGATACTTCCTTGCTGGGAAACAGCGTTTGCCGATGTCTAAGTTTCGAAGCAATGGATTTCTAGTGCTTCTTAAAACGAGATAACGCATCTCATTTCTATGTTTCATGATGAGATATAATATTCATTGCAAAGTGTTAAGTATTCCTTGTCTACACTTCAAATCAATGTAAAGGCGACACTTCGTTTTTAGGAAATTACGTTTCCAGATGTCTACGTATCGCAGCAATTGCGTTCCAATGCTTCTTAAAACGAGATATCGCAACTCATTTCTATGTTTCATGATAAGGTATAATATTCATAGCGAAGTGTCATGTATACCTCGTATTCACTTCAAAAGAATGTAAATGCGACACCTCCTTGCTAGGAAATAGCGTTTGCAGATGTCTACGTATCAAAGCAATTGAGTTCTAATGCTTCTCAAAACGAGATATCGCATCTCACTTCTATGTTTCATGATAAGATACAATATTCATTGCGAAGTATTACGTATGTCTCCTCTGCACTTAAATAGAATGTAAATGCGATACTTCCTTGCTGGGAAACAGCGTTTGCAGATGTCTACGTTTCGAAGCAATGGAGTTCTAGTGCTTCTTAAAACGAGATATCGCATCTCATTTCTATGTTTCATGATAAGATATAATATTCATTGTGCAGTGTTATGTATACCTCGAAATCGCATCAAATGACGTTAATTGCGACACTTCCTTGCTAGGAAATAGCGTTTGCAGATGTCTACGTATAGAAGCAATGGAGTTCTAAAGCTTCTTAAATCGCGATATCGCATCTCATTTCTATGTTTCATGATAAGATATAATATTCATTGTGCAGTGTTATGTATATCTCGTCTATACTTCAAATGAATGTAAATGCAACACTTCCTTGCTAGGAAATAGCGTTTGCAGATGTCTACGTATCGTGGCATTGGAGTTCTAATGCTTCCCAAAACGCGATATCGCTTCTCATATCTATGTTTCCTTATAATATATAATATTCATTGCGAAGTGTCATGTATTCCTCGTGCTCCTTTCAAAAGAATGTAAATGCGACACTTCCTAGCTAGGAAGTAGCGTTTGCAGATGTCTACGTGTCAAAGCAATTGCGTTCTAATGCTTCTTAAATCGCGATATCGCATCTCTATTCTACGTTTCATGATAAGATATAATATTCATTGTGCAGTGTTTTGTATACCTCGTATTCACTTCAAAAGAATGTAAATGCGACACTTCCTTGCAGGGAAATAGCGATTGCAGATGCCTAAGTATGGAAGCAATAGAGTTCTAATTCTTCTTAAATCGTCATATCGCATCTCATTTCTATGCTTCATGATAAGATATAATATTCATTCAGAAGTGTTGTGTATTCCACGTCTACTCTTCTAATGAATGTAAATGCGACACTTACTTTCTAGAAAACTAAGTTCCCAGATATCTCTGCATCGAAGCTATAGAGTTCTAATGCTTCTTAAATCGCGATATCGCATCTCATTTCTATGTTTCATGATAAGATATAATATTCATTGTGCAGTGTTATGTATATCTCGTCTATACTTCAAATGAATGTAAATGCAACACTTCCTTGCTAGGAAATAGCGTTTGCAGATGTCAGAGATCGTGGCATTGGAGTTCTAATGCTTCCCAAAACGCGATATCGCTTCTCATATCTATGTTTCCTTATAATATATAATATTCATTGCGAAGTGTCATGTACTCCTCGTGCTCCTTTCAAAAGAATGTAAATGCGACACTTCCTAGCTAGGAAGTAGCGCTTGCAGATGTCTACGTGTCAAAGCAATAGCGTTCTAATGCTTCTTAAATCGCGATATCGCATCTCTATTCTACGTTTCATGATAAGATATAATATTCATTGTGCAGTGTTTTGTATACCTCGTATTCACTTCAAAAGAATGTAAATGCTACAATTCCTTGCTAGGAAGTAGCGTTTGCAGATGACTAAGTATGGAAGCAATAGAGTTCTAATTCTTCTTAAATCGTCATATCGCATCTCATTTCTATGTTTCATGATAAGATATAATATTCATTCAGAAGTGTTGTGTATTCCACGTCTACTCTTCTAATGAATGTAAATGCGACACTTACTTTCTAGAAAACTACGCTCCCAGATATCTCTGCATCGAAGCTATAGAGTTCTAATGCTTCTTAGAAAGCGATATCGCATATCATTTCTATTTCCCATGATGAGATATAATATACATTGCGAAGTGTTATGTACTCCTCGTCTACTCTTCAAACGAATGTAAATGCCACACTTAATTTCTAGGAAATTACGTTTGCAGATATCTCTGTATCGTAGCAATAGAGTTCTGATGCTTCTTAAAACGCGATATCGCATATCATTTCGATCTCTCATGATAAGATATAATATTCATTGTGGAGTGCTACGTATACCTTGTATTCACTTCAAAAGAATGTAAATGCGGCAACTTCCTTTCTAGGAAGAAGCGTTTGCAGATGTCTACGTATCGTAGCAATAGTGTGCTAATGCTTCTTAAAACGCGATATCGCATCTCATTTCTATGTTTCGTGATAAGGTATAATATTCATTGTGGTATCTTATGCATACCTCGTATTCACTTCAAAAGAATGTAAATGCGACACTTCCTTGCTAGGAAATTGTGTTTCCAGATATCTACGTATCGAATCAATAGAGTTCTAATGTTTCTTAAAACGCGAGATCGCATCTCATTTCTATGTCTCATGATAAGATATAATATGCACTGCGAAGTGTTATGTATGCCTCGTGTTCACTTCAAAAGAATGTAAATTGCGACACTTCCTTGCTAGGAAATTGCGTTGGCAGATATCTACGTACCGAAGCAATAGGGTCGTAATTCTTCTTAAAACGAGATATCGCATCTCATTTCAATGATTCATGATTGGATAAAATATTCATTGCGATGTGTTATGTATTCCTCGTCTACACTTCAAATTAATGTAAATGCGACACTTCCTTGCTAGGAAGTAGCGTTTGCAGATGTCTACGTATCGAAGCAATAGAGTTCTAATGCTTCCTAAAAAGAGATATCGCAACGCATTTCTATGTTTCATGATAAGATATAATATTCATTGTGGAGTGTTATGTATACTTAGTATTCACTTCAAAAGAATGTAAATGCGACACTTCCATGCAAGGAAATAGCGTTTGCAGTTGTCTACGTATCGTAGCAATAGGTTTCTGGCTCTTCCTAAAACGCGATATCGCATCTCATTTCTATGTTTCATGATAAGAGATAATATTAATTGCGAAGTGTCATGTATACCTCGTATTCACTTCAAAAGAATGTAAATGCGACACTTCCTTGCTAGGAAATGGCGGTTGCAGATGTCTAGGTATCGTAGCAATAGAGTTCTAGTGCTTCTTATATCGCGATATTGCATCTCATTTCTATGTTTCATGATAAGATATATTATCCATTGCGAAGTGTCATGAATACCTCGTATTCACTTCAATGGAATGTAAATGCGACACTTCCATGCTAGGAAATAGCCTTTGCAGATGTCTACGTATCGTAGCAAGAGAGTTCTAATGCTTCTTAAAACGCATTTCATTTCTATGTTTCGTGATAAGATATAATATTCATTGTGGAGTGTTATGTATACCTCGTATTCACTTCAAAAGAATGTAAATGCGACACTCGCATGCTAGGAAATAGCGTTTGCAGATGTCTACGTATCGTAGCAATAGATTTCTAATGCTTCTTAAAACGCGATATCGCATCTGACTACTGTGTTTCATGATTAGATATAATATTCACCGCGAAGTGTCATGTATACCTCGTATTCACTTCAAATTAATGTAAATGCGGCACTTCCATTCTAGGAAATAGCGTTTGCAGACGTCTGCGTATCGTAGCAATAGAGTTCTAATGCTTCTTAAAATGAGAAGTCGTATTTCATTTCTATGTTTCGTAATAAGGTATAATGTTCATTGTGGAATGTTATGTATACCTCGTATTCACTTCAAAAGAATGTAAACGCGACACTTCCTTGCTAGGAGATAACATTTGCAGATGTCTACGCGTCGTAACAATAGAGTTCTGGTGCTTCTTCAATCGCGATATCGCATCTCACTTCTATGTTTCGAGATAAGGTATAATATTCATTGCGAAGTGTCATGTATACCTCGTATTCACTTCAAATGAATGTACATGCGGCACTTCCATGCTAGGAAATAGCGTTTGCAGATGTCTACGTATCGTAGAAATAGAGTTCTAATGCTTCTTAAAATGAGAAGTCGTATTTCATTTCTATGTTTCGTAATAAGATATAATGTTCATTGTGGAATGTTATGTATACCTCGTATTCACTTCAAAAGAATGTAAACGCGACACTTCCTTGCTAGGAAATGACGTTTGCAGATGTCTACGTATCGTAGCAATAGAGTGCTAGTGCTTCCTATATCGCGATATCGCATCTCACTTCTATGTTTCGAGATAAGATATAATATTCATTGCGATGTGTCATGTATACCTCGTATTAACTTCAAAAGAATGTAAATGCGGCATATGCATCCTAGGAAATAGCGTTTGCAGATGTCTACGTATCGTAGCAATAGAGTTCTAATGCTTCTTAAAACCCGATATCGCATCTCACTGCTATGTTTCATGATAAGATATAATATTCACTGCGAAGAGTCATGTATACCTCGAATTCACTTCAAAAGAATGTAAATGCGACACTTCCTTGCTAGGAAATAGCGTTTCCAGATGACCATGTATCGTAAGAATAGTGTCCTAATGCTTTTTAAAACGAGATGTCGCATCTTACTTCTATGTTTCATGATAAGATATAATATTCATTGTGGAATGTTATGTATACCTCGTAATCACTTCAAAAGAATGTAAATGCGACACTTCCTTGCTAGGAAATAGCGTTTCCAGATGACCACGTATCGAATGAATAGAGTTCTAATGCTTCTTAAAACGAGATGTCGCATTTCATTTCTATCTTTCGTGATAAGATATAATATTCATTGTGGAGTATTATGTATACCTCGTATTCACTTCAAAAGAATGTAAATGCGACACTTCCTTGCTAGGAAATAACATTTGCAGATGTCTACGCGTCGTAACAATAGAGTTCTAGTGCTTCTTCAATCGCGATATAGCATCTCACTTCTATGTTTCGAGATAAGGTATAATATTCTTTGCGAAGTGTCATGAATACCTCGTATTCACATCAATGGAATGTAAATGCGACACTTCCATGCTAGGAAATAGCCTTTGCAGATGTCTACGTATCGTAGCAAGAGAGTTCTAATGCTTCTTAAAACGCATTTCATTTCTATGTTTCGTGATAAGATATAATATTCATTGTGGAGTGTTATGTATACCTCGTATTCACTTCAAAAGAATGTAAATGCAACACTTGCATGCTAGGATATAGCGTTTGCAGGTGTCTACGTATCGTAGCAATAGGGTTCTAATGCTTCTTAAAACGCGACATCGCATCTCACTTCTATGTTTCATGATAAGATATAATATTCATTGCGAAGTGTCATGTATACCTCGTATTCACTTCAAAAGAATGTAAATGCGACACTTGCATGCTAGGAAATAGCGTTTGCAGATGTCTACGTATCGCAGCAATAGAGTTCTAATGCTTCCTAAAACGCGATATCGCATCTCACTGCTATGTTTCATGATAAGATATAATATTCACTGCGAAGTGTCATGTATACCTCGTATTCACTTCAAAAGAATGTAAATGCGACACTTCCTTGCTAGGAAATGGCGGTTGCAGATGTCTAGGTATCGTAGCAATAGAGTTCTAGTGCTTCTTATATCGCGATATTGCATCTCATTTCTATGTTTCATGATAAGATATATTATCCATTGCGAAGTGTCATGAATACCTCGTATTCACTTCAATGGAATGTAAATGCGACACTTCCATGCTAGGAAATAGCCTTTGCAGATGTCTACGTATCGTAGCAAGAGAGTTCTAATGCTTCTTAAAACGCATTTCATTTCTATGTTTCGTGATAAGATATAATATTCATTGTGGAGTGTTATGTATACCTCGTATTCACTTCAAAAGAATGTAAATGCGACACTCGCATGCTAGGAAATAGCGTTTGCAGATGTCTATGTATCGTAGCAATAGATTTCTAATGCTTCTTAAAACGCGATATCGCATCTCACTACTGTGTTTCATGATTAGATATAATATTCACCGCGAAGTGTCATGTATACCTCGTATTCACTTCAAATTAATGTAAATGCGGCACTTCCATGCTAGGAAATAGCGTTTGCAGACGTCTACGTATCGTAGCAATAGAGTTCTAATGCTTCTTAAAATGAGAAGTCGTATTTCATTTCTATGTTTCGTAATAAGGTATAATGTTCATTGTGGAATGTTATGTATACCTCGTATTCACTTCAAAAGAATGTAAACGCGGCACTTCCTTGCTAGGAGATAACATTTGCAGATGTCTACGCGTCGTAACAATAGAGTTCTGGTGCTTCTTCAATCGCGATATCGCATCTCACTTCTACGTTTCGAGATAAGGTATAATATTCATTGCGAAGTGTCATGTATACCTCGTATTCACTTCAAATGAATGTACATGCGGCACTTCCATGCTAGGAAATAGCGTTTGCAGATGTCTACGTATCGTAGAAATAGAGTTCTAATGCTTCTTAAAATGAGAAGTCGTATTTCATTTCTATGTTTCGTAATAAGATATAATGTTCATTGTGGAATGTTATGTATACCTCGTATTCACTTCAAAAGAATGTAAACGCGACACTTCCTTGCTAGGAAATGGCGTTTGCAGATGTCTACGTATCGTAGCAATAGAGTGCTAGTGCTTCCTATATCGCGATATCGCATCTCACTTCTACGTTTCGAGATAAGATATAATATTCATTGCGATGTGTCATGTATACCTCGTATTAACTTCAAAAGAATGTAAATGCGGCATATCCATCCTAGGAAATAGCGTTTGCAGATGTCTACGTATCGTAGCAATAGAGTTCTAATGCTTCTTAAAACCCGATATCGCATCTCACTGCTATGTTTCATGATAAGATATAATATTCACTGCGAAGAGTCATGTATACCTCGAATTCACTTCAAAAGAATGTAAATGCGACACTTCCTTGCTAGGAAATAGCGTTTCCAGATGACCATGTATCGTAAGAATAGTGTCCTAATGCTTTTTAAAACGAGATGTCGCATCTTACTTCTATGTTTCATGATAAGATATAATATTCATTGTGGAATGTTATGTATACCTCGTAATCACTTCAAAAGAATGTAAATGCGACACTTCCTTGCTAGGAAATAGCGTTTCCAGATGACCACGTATCGAATGAATAGAGTTCTAATGCTTCTTAAAACGAGATGTCGCATTTCATTTCTATCTTTCGTGATAAGATATAATATTCATTGTGGAGTATTATGTATACCTCGTATTCACTTCAAAAGAATGTAAATGCGACACTTCCGTGCTAGGAAATAACATTTGCAGATGTCTACGCGTCGTAACAATAGAGTTCTAGTGCTTCTTCAATCGCGATATAGCATCTCACTTCTATGTTTCGAGATAAGGTATAATATTCTTTGCGAAGTGTCATGAATACCTCGTATTCACATCAATGGAATGTAAATGCGACACTTCCATGCTAGGAAATAGCCTTTGCAGATGCCTACGTATCGTAGCAAGAGAGTTCTAATGCTTCTTAAAACGCATTTCATTTCAATGTTTCGTGATAAGATATAATATTGATTGTGGAGTGTTATGTATACCTCGTATTCACTTCAAAAGAATGTAAATGCGACACTTGCATGCTAGGATATAGCGTTTGCAGGTGTCTACGTATCATAGCAATAGGGTTCTAATGCTTCTTAAAACGCGACATCGCATCTCACTTCTATGTTTCATGATAAGATATAATATTCATTGCGAAGTGTCATGTATACCTCGTATTCACTTCAAAAGAATGTAAATGCGACACTTGCATGCTAGGAAATAGCGTTTGCAGATGTCTACGTATCGCAGCAATAGAGTTCTAATGCTTCCTAAAACGCGATATCGCATCTCACTGCTATGTTTCATGATAAGATATAATATTCACTGCGAAGTGTCATGTATACCTCGTATTCACTTCAAAAGAATGTAAATGCGACACTTCCTTGCTAGGAAATGGCGGTTGCAGATGTCTAGGTATCGTAGCAATAGAGTTCTAGTGCTTCTTATATCGCGATATTGCATCTCATTTCTATGTTTCATGATAAGATATATTATCCATTGCGAAGTGTCATGAATACCTCGTATTCACTTCAATGGAATGTAAATGCGACACTTCCATGCTAGGAAATAGCCTTTGCAGATGTCTACGTATCGTAGCAAGAGAGTTCTAATGCTTCTTAAAACGCATTTCATTTCTATGTTTCGTGATAAGATATAATATTCATTGTGGAGTGTTATGTATACCTCGTATTCACTTCAAAAGAATGTAAATGCGACACTCGCATGCTAGGAAATAGCGTTTGCAGATGTCTACGTATCGTAGCAATAGATTTCTAATGCTTCTTAAAACGCGATATCGCATCTCACTACTGTGTTTCATGATTAGATATAATATTCACCGCGAAGTGTCATGTATACCTCGTATTCACTTCAAATTAATGTAAATGCGGCACTTCCATGCTAGGAAATAGCGTTTGCAGATGTCTACGTATCGTAGCAATAGAGTTCTAATGCTTCTTAAAATGAGAAGTCGTATTTCATTTCTGTGTTTCGTAATAAGGTATAATGTTCATTGTGGAATGTTATGTATACCTCGTATTCACTTCAAAAGAATGTAAACGCGACACTTCCTTGCTAGGAGATAACATTTGCAGATGTCTACGCGTCGTAACAATAGAGTTCTGGTGCTTCTTCAATCGCGATATCGCATCTCACTTCTATGTTTCGAGATAAGGTATAATATTCATTGCGAAGTGTCATGTATACCTCGTATTCACTTCAAATGAATGTACATGCGGCACTTCCATGCTAGGAAATAGCGTTTGCAGATGTCTACGTATCGTAGCAATAGAGTTCTAATGCTTCTTAAAATGAGAAGTCGTATTTCATTTCTATGTTTCGTAATAAGATATAATGTTCATTGTGGAATGTTATGTATACCTCGTATTCACTTCAAAAGAATGTAAACGCGACACTTCCTTGCTAGGAAATGGCGTTTGCAGATGTCTACGTATCGTAGCAATAGAGTGCTAGTGCTTCCTATATCGCGATATCGCATCTCACTTCTATGTTTCGAGATAAGATATAATATTCATTGCGATGTGTCATGTATACCTCGTATTAACTTCAAAAGAATGTAAATGCGGCATATCCATCCTAGGAAATAGCGTTTGCAGATGTCTACGTATCGTAGCAATAGAGTTCTAATGCTTCTTAAAACCCGATATCGCATCTCACTGCTATGTTTCATGATAAGATATAATATTCACTGCGAAGAGTCATGTATACCTCGAATTCACTTCAAAAGAATGTAAATGCGGCACTTCCTTGCTAGGAAATAGCGTTTCCAGATGACCATGTATCGTAAGAATAGTGTCCTAATGCTTTTTAAAACGAGATGTCGCATCTTACTTCTATGTTTCATGATAAGATATAATATTCATTGTGGAATGTTATGTATACCTCGTAATCACTTCAAAAGAATGTAAATGCGACACTTCCTTGCTAGGAAATAGCGTTTCCAGATGACCACGTATCGAATGAATAGAGTTCTAATGCTTCTTAAAACGAGATGTCGCATTTCATTTCTATCTTTCGTGATAAGATATAATATTCATTGTGGAGTATTATGTATACCTCGTATTCACTTCAAAAGAATGTAAATGCGACACTTCCTTGCTAGGAAATAACATTTGCAGATTTCTACGCGTCGTAACAATAGAGTTCTAGTGCTTCTTCAATCGCGATATCGCATCTCACTTCTATGTTTCATGATAAGATATAATATTCATTGCGAAGTGTCATGTATACCTCGTATTCACTTCAAAAGAATGTAAATGCGACACTTGCATGCTAGGAAATAGCGTTTGCAGATGTCTACGTATCGCAGCAATAGAGTTCTAATGCTTCCTAAAACGCGATATCGCATCTCACTGCTATGTTTCATGATAAGATATAATATTCACTGCGAAGTGTCATGTATACCTCGTATTCACTTCAAAAGAATGTAAATGCGACACTTCCTTGCTAGGAAATGGCGGTTGCAGATGTCTAGGTATCGTAGCAATAGAGTTCTAGTGCTTCTTATATCGCGATATTGCATCTCATTTCTATGTTTCATGATAAGATATATTATCCATTGCGAAGTGTCATGAATACCTCGTATTCACTTCAATGGAATGTAAATGCGACACTTCCATGCTAGGAAATATCCATTGCAGATGTCTACGTATCGTAGCAAGAGAGTTCTAATGCTTCTTAAAACGCATTTCATTTCTATGTTTCGTGATAAGATATAATATTCATTGTGGAGTGTTATGTATACCTCGTATTCACTTCAAAAGAATGTAAATGCGACACTTGCATGCTAGGAAATAGCGTTTGCAGATGTCTACGTATCGTAGCAATAGATTTCTAATGCTTCTTAAAATGCGATATCGCATCTCACTACTGTGTTTCATGATTAGATATAATATTCACCGCGAAGTGTCATGTATACCTCGTATTCACTTCAAAAGAATGTAAATGCGACACTTCCTTGCTAGGAAATAGCGTTTCCAGATGACCATGTATCGTAAGAATAGTGTTCTAATACTTCTTAAAACGAGATGTCGCATCTTACTTCTATGTTTCATGATAAGATATAATATTCATTGTGGAATGTTATGTATACCTCGTATTCACTTCAAAAGAATGTAAATGCGACACTTCCTTGCTAGGAAATAGCGTTTCCAGATGACCACGTATCGAAGAATAGAGTTCTAATGCTTCTTAAAACGAGATGTCGCGTTTCATTTCTATCTTTCGTGATAAGATATAATATTCATTGTGGAGTATTATGTATACCTCGTATTCACTTCAAAAGAATGTAAATGCGACACTTCCATGCTAGGAAATAGCCTTTGCAGATGTCTACGTATCGTAGCAAGAGAGTTCTAATGCTTCTTAAAATGCGATATCGCATCTCACTACTGTGTTTCATGATTAGATATAATATTCACCGCGAAGTGTCATGTATACCTCGTATTCACTTCAAAAGAATGTAAATGCGACACTTCCTTGCTAGGAAATAGCGTTTCCAGATGACCATGTATCGTAAGAATAGTGTTCTAATACTTCTTAAAACGAGATGTCGCATCTTACTTCTATGTTTCATGATAAGATATAATATTCATTGTGGAATGTTATGTATACCTCGTATTCACTTCAAAAGAATGTAAATGCGACACTTCCTTGCTAGGAAATAGCGTTTCCAGATGACCACGTATCGAAGAATAGAGTTCTAATGCTTCTTAAAACGAGATGTCGCGTTTCATTTCTATCTTTCGTGATAAGATATAATATTCATTGTGGAGTATTATGTATACCTCGTATTCACTTCAAAAGAATGTAAATGCGACACTTCCATGCTAGGAAATAGCCTTTGCAGATGTCTACGTATCGTAGCAAGAGAGTTCTAATGCTTCTTAAAACGCATTTCATTTCTATGTTTCGTGATAAGATATAATATTCATTGTGGAGTGTTATGTATACCTCGTATTCACTTCAAAAGAATGTAAATGCGACACTTGCATGCTAGGATATAGCGTTTGCAGGTGTCTACGTATCGTAGCAATAGGGTTCTAATTCTTCTTAAAACGCGATATCGCATCTCACTGCTATGTTTCATGATAAGATATAATATTCACTGCGAAGTGTCATGTATACCTCGTATTCACTTCAAAAGAATGTAAATGCGACACTTCCTTGCTAGGAAATAGCGTTTCCAGATGACCACGTATAGAAAGAATAGAGTTCTAATGCTTCTTAAAACGAGATGTCGCATTTCATTTCTATCTTTCGTGATAAGATATAATATTCATTGTGGAGTGTTATGTATACCTCGTATTCACTTCAAAAGAATGTAAATGCGACACTTGCATGCTAGGATATAGCGTTTGCAGATGTCTACGCGTCGTAACAATAGAGTTCTGGTGCTTCTTCAATCGCGATATCGCATCTCACTCCTATGTTTCGATATAAGGTATAATATTCATTGCGAAGTGTTATGTATACCTCGTATTCACTTCAAATGAATGTATATGCGGCATATCCATCCTAGGAAATAGCGTTTGCAGATGTCTACGTATCGTAGCAATAGAGTTCTAATGCTTCTTAAAACGCGATATCGCATCTCCCTACTGTGTTTCATGATAAGATATAATATTCATTGCGAAGTGTCATGTATACCTCGTATTCACTTCAAAAGAATGTAAATGCGACACTTCGTTGCTAGGAAGTAGCGTTTGCAGATGTCTGCGTATCGTCGCAATAGTGTTCTAATGCTTCTTAAACAGCGATATCGCATCTCATTTTTATGTTTCATGATAGGATATAATATTCATTGTGGAGACGTAGGTATACCTCGTATTCGCTTCAAAAGAATGTAAATGCGACACTTCCCTGCTAAGAAATGGCGTTTGCAGATGTCTACGTATCGTAGCAATAGTGTTCTAATGCTTCGTGAAACGCGATATCGCTACATATTACTATGTTTCATGATAGGATATAATATTCATTGTGGAGACGTAGGTATACCTCGTATTCACTTCAAAAGAATGTAAATGCGACTCTTCCTTGCTAAGGAATAGCGTTTCCAGGAGTCTACGTATCGTAGCAACGAGTTCTTGTGCTTCTCAAGACGCGATATCGCATCTCCGTTCTATGTTGCATGATAAAATATAATATTCTTTGCAAAGTGTTATGTATACCTCGTCTACACTTCAAAAGGATGTAAATGCCTTACTTCCTTGCTAGGAAATGCGTTTCCACATGTCTACGTATCGAAGCAATAGAGTTCTAATGCTTCTTAGAAGGCGAAATTGCATCTCGTTTCTACGTTTCGTGATAAGAAACAATATTCATTGCGAAGTGCTATGTATACCTAGTCTACACTTCAAAAGAATGTAAATGCCACACTTCCTTGCAGTCAAACGCGTTTTCAGAAGTCTATGTATCAGGGAAATAGAGTTGTAAAGCTTCTTAGAACGCGATATCGCATCTAAGTTCTACGTTTCATGATAAGATATAATATTCATTGCGAAGTGTTATGTATAAATCGTTTACACTTCAAAAGTTTGTAAAGGCCACACTTCTTTGTATACCTCGTCTACACGACAAATAAATGTAAGTGCCACATTCCTTGCTAGGAAATACGTTTCCAAATGTCTACGTATCGAAGCAATAGAGTTCTAATCCTTCTTAAACGCGATATCGCATCTCATTTCTATGTTTCATGATGTAATATAATATTCATTGCGATGTGCTATGTATACCTCGTCTACATTTCAAAGGAATGTGAATGCCACACTTCCTTGCTAGGAAATGCGTTTTCAGATGTCTACGTATCGTAGCAATAGAGATCTAATGCTTCTTAAAACGCGATATCGCATCTCACTTCTATGTTTCATGATAAGATATAATATTCATTGCGAAGTGTTAAGTATACCTTGTTCTGACTACAAAAGAATGTAAGTGCGATACTTCCTTGTTAGGAAATAGCGTCTGCAGATGTCTACGTATCGTAGCATTAGAGTTCTAATGCTTCTTAAAACGAGATGTCGCATTTCATTTCTATGTTTCGTAATAAGATATAATATTCATTGTGGAGTGTCATGTATACCTCGTACTCACATCACAAGAATGTAAATGCGACACTTCCATACTAGGAAATAGGGTTTGCAGATGTCTACGTATCGTAGCAATAGAGTTCTAATTCATCTCGAAACGCGATATCGCAACTCATTCCTATGTTTCATGATAAGATATAATAATCATTGTGTAATGTTATGCATACCTAGTACTCACTTCAATGGAATGTATGTGCGACATTTCCATGCTAGGAAATAGCATTCCCAGATGACTACGTTTCGAAACAATAGAGATCTAATGATTCTTAAAACGCGATATCACATCTCACTTCTATGTTTCGATATAAGGTATAATATTCATTGCGAAGTGTTATGTATACCTCGTATTCACTTCAAATGAATGTATATGCGGCATATCCATCCTAGGAAATAGCGTTTGCAGATGTCTACGTATCGTAGCAATAGAGTTCTAATGCTTCTTAAAACGAGATGTCGCATTTCATTTCTATATTTCGTGATAAGATATAATATTCATTGTGGAGTGTTATGTATACCTCGTATTCACCTCATAAGAATGTAAATGCGACACTTCCTTGCTAGGAAATATTATTTGCATATGACTACGTATCGTAAAAATAGAGTTCTAATGCTTCTTAAAACGCGATATCGCATCTCACCTCTATGTTTCATGATCAGATGTAATATTCATTGCGAAGTGTCATGTATACCTCGTATTCACTTCAAATGATTGCAAATGCGGCACTTCCATGCTAGGAAATAGAGTTTCAAGATGACTACGTATGGAAACAATAGAGTTCTAGTCCTTCTTATGACGAGATGTCGCATCTTATTTCTATGTTTCATTATAAGATATAATATTCATTGCGAAGTGTCCTGTATACCTCGTTTTCACTTCAATGGAATGTAAATGCGACATTTCCTTCCTATGAAATAGAGTTTGCAGATGTCTACGTATATTAGAAATAGAGTACTAATGCTTTTCAAAACGCGATATAGAACCTCATTCCTATGTTTCATGATAAGATATAATATTCATTGCAAAGTGTCATGTATATCTCGTATTCAGTTCAAAGGAATGTAAATGTGACACTTCCATGCTAGGAAGTAGCCTTTGCAGATATCTACGTATCGTAGCAATAGAGATCTATTGCTTCTTAAAACGCGATATCGCATCTCACTTCTATGTTTCATGATGAGATATAATATTCATTGCGAAGTGTCATGTATACTTCGATTTCACTTCGCAAGAATGTAAATGCGACACTTCCTTGCTAGGAAATATTGTCTACAGATGTCTACGTATATTAGCAATATAGTTCTAATGCTTCTCAAAAAGCGATATCGCATCTCACTTCTATGTTTTATGATAAGATATAAAATTCATTGCGAAGTGTCACGTATACCTCGTATTCACTTCAAAAGAATGTAAATGCGACACTTCCCTGCTAGGAAATAGCGTTTGCGGATGTCACCGTATCGTAGCAATAGAGTTCTAATGCTTCTTAGAACGGGATATCGCATCTCACTACTCTGTTTCATGATAAGATATAATATTCATTGCAAAGTGTCATGTATACCTCGTATTAACTTCAAATGAATGTAAATGCGGCACTTCCATGCTAGGAAATAGCGTTTGCAGATGTCTACGTATCGTAGCAATAGAGTTCTAATGCTTCTTAAAATGAGAAGTCGTATTTCATTTCTATGTTTCGTAATAAGATATAATGTTCATTGTGGAATGTTATGTATAGCTCGTATTCACTTCAAAAGAATGTAAATGCGACACTTCCTTGCTAGGAAATAGCGTTTGCAGATGTCTACGTATCGTAGCAATAGAGTTCTGGTGCTTCTTATATCGCGATATCGCATCTCACTTCTATGTTTCGAGATAAGATATTATATTCATTGCGAAATGTCATGTATACCTCGTATTCACTTCAAAGGAATGTAAATGCGACACTTCCTTGCTAGGAAATAACATTTGCAGATGTCTACGCGTCGTAACAATAGAGTTCTGGTGCATCTTCAATCGCGATATCGCATCTCACTTCTATGTTTCGAGATAAGGTATAATATTCATTGCGAAGTGTCATGTATACCTCGTATTCACTTCAAATGAATGTAAATGCGGCACTTCCATGCTAGGAAATAGAGTTTGCAGATGTCTACGTATCGTAGCAATAGAGTTCTAATGCTTCCTAAAACGCGATATCGCACTTCATTTCTACGTTTCATGATAAGATATAATATTCGTTGCGAATTGTCATGTACACCTCGTATTCACTTCAAAAGAATGTAAGTGTGACACTTCGTTGCTAGGAAATAGCGTTTGCAGATCTCTACGTATCGTAGAAATAGAGTTCTAATGCTTCTTAAAACGCGATATCGCATCTCATTTCTATGTCTCATGATAAGATATAATATTCATTGCGAAGTGTCATGTATTCTCGTCTACACTTCAAATGAATGTAAATGTCACACATCCTTGCTAGGAAATGCATTTCCAGATGTCTACGTATCGTAGCATTAGGGTTCTAATGCTTCTTAAAACGCGATATCGCATCTCACATCTATGTTTCATGATAAGGTATAATATTCATTGCGAAGTGACATGTATACCTCCTATTCACTTCAAAAGGATGTAAATGCAACACTTCCTTGCTAGGGAATAGCGTTTCCAGATTTCTACATATTGAAGCAATAGTGTTCTAATGGGGAGGGGTAGAGGTCCTTCTCACACTCGAGAACCATCCTGTTTGTCTCCATGGACTATGGCAGCGGTCTTATCGTTGCAGAGCTCTGGATCCTATCCTTCGGGGTTTAGGGTCTCTTCTTGCCCACTTCCCGACTCCTCCACCTTCGACCCCGTCACGCTACCTCGGCGCACAGCCCTTCCGCGAATCTGCAGTCTTATTATCCGCCGAAAAGGCGTCTTATGTGTCGCTTCTTCCATCAGCTCGCCAGTCTAATCCGTAGAACGGAGAGAGAAAAACGAAGGGGGGGGGGGGGGGGATGTTCTACCATCGTGTATTTCACGCTCCTCGCAAATACAGCTATCGCGATTGTCCGTGTCGCGCTTCTCTCATGGGTGGTGATCTGCGAGCTAGTCTAACCAAAGCAGGGGGGGGGGGTGTGAGCGAGCCTTGTGACTTCACTACGTCACAGTACATACAAATTTGCTATGTTGATTAAGTAGCTATGTTTTCAAATTCAATTCCGGATAATGCACTAAAAAGCATCCCAGATAACAAACGGCAAGATGGTAGCGACACCATGCCGGCACTATATTGCCACTTCCGAGGAGTGTCAACTGATTCGTAGTCATCTATGACCGGATTCGTTAACTAAAATGCCAGAACGTGTTACCAGCACGTTCTAGACAAGCGAATCGCGCAGCACCAGCACCATGGTGACACGCGTATCATCGCTCCATTCATGAATCTCCTGAGCAATGACGCAGGATCACATTTGGCAATGGGGAACCTGTGCTTTCATACAAATTAGAACCGTTAGATGTCAGTCGATGTTCAGCATATGAGTATTGATAGACATTTTGATGGTCGTTTTCCTATATTTATAGTTACTGAGCGAGTCGTATATATTTCTTTCAATCCATCATAGACTAAAAATATTATTTATAAAAAAAATATTACTTAAAAAATAAAAATTCATGCTGTTGCGTCCCTAACTTCGCCTTGTGTAATTTTTGAAATAACATGCTGTCATCGTATTTAATGTAACCCTCAATTGCATGAATTTGTAACAATAAATTGAAGAAAATATATATAAAATAAGTGTATATATTTTTATGACAAAGTAATTATCGACTTTATGGAAAAAATCGCCCTATCGAGCTAGTTTATAGAAAATAATAAAATCGAGTTCTTATATCTTTGTTTTGTGCCGGTGTATCTATTTTGGAATCAAAATAAATAAATTGCACAGTTTAGTCATTTTTCATATTTGCTTATAATTTTTATGGAAACAGCTTCCCCATTAGTAAATGTCAGCCTACGCCACAACCACGCGTGTAGCTATGGTGAGCTGATAGTGTCATTGTCACGGCCGTGTAGCCCGTGTGCTATATCTCGGTGCTTTAATAGTGCCGTGATACGAATGCCGCCTCAGTACTAACAGTATGCCATATCGAAAGCTGAGTAGGAGCACTTTGTTAGCACAGTTCTGCCACGGAATTCGTTCCATCCGTTGTCATTGGCGTGCCAATCGCTGGCTGTTTGGGATATTGTAGTGCATGAGGCAGACTTGTTCCTTATCATCAAGGAGACGGATTTTCACTCCCCCCTTTTTGAATTTTTTAAATTATTGTTTGGAATTTTTGCCGTTTCTGTATCTCTATGACCGCATTGTGGATTCAACTTATGTACGATCTTTTTGGTCTTCATCTTTTGTTACATGTAACATTATATATGTGATGTACGTTTGTTATGTAATGCTCCGATTTGTAAGCCTCAGATACTTTTATTCTTTGGTAAAGCAACTTATTCGATTAATATATATTTATTAGACATAGATATAAACAATTAGAAAAATGTTATTAAAACGCTATTAAATATGTTGTTGCAATTATATATTTAAGGTCTGAAGATGTAGATGCAATTAATGTCCGATATTTTACGTGATCCAATCGACGTATCAAGTGAGGCTATGGAATATAAAAATCTTTTACTATTCTTCGACCCCTTTATATATTACATGAATGATAAGTTCTGCAAGACAAGAAGCCTGAATTAGTGAGATATCTAGGAACATAAGTAATTTGTAAGTAACACATCCTTTCTCTTTGAAATGTTTGCCTTTGCATAGAATAGAACGTATAGATATAATTGCCTGTTTTGTACCCATTTCGGTCCAATTATATTATAGCCTTTGAGCAGAAGTAATATTGATTATACTTGATTTTTGCAATAGTTCCTTGATTAACAGATTTTATTAACCTAGAATCTTCATTTGACGGATGTATCAATCTACTTTGTGGCTCCATCAGTTTCTTTTTCTGCTCGCTACTTTCCATTTTCAGTTCCGTATACTTATCCTTTATCACCATCATATATATTGCGTAAAATTACAATAACTTTTTGTCCTCAAATTTTGCGGATATTTCAATTAAATTTCCTTTGATTAAATAAACGGAAATTAAAAAACAGTGGCACGTACCATTTCTTGGAAACGTTGTATCGTAATTTGCATCTGACTGTTTTGAAAGGCACGCACTTTACTTAACGTTTGCAATGATTCGGTTAGCGAAGTAAAGTAATATTCTACTTTCGAAATTGTTGGCTCTTGTAATTCTAAGGCAAATATATTCATCTGTCGACATCGTGAACATTGTTTTTTGGCAAAATTCCAGAAAAACAAATATACTATAAGTAAAATAATGAACATCATAATATTAAATTTAACTCTGTTTATCGTTGCCTTGTTGGACACATCCATAACAATATACAGGGTGGAGCAGTAATAATTAGCACCTCAGATATCCACGAAACTATAAGTTTCATAGAAGTTTTTGCTAATATAAAATTGCATAGTACAAAGGGGCCATCCGTTGATGAAAATAGTTTTTTTGTAAGTGGAGTTATGTTGGACATATGAAGGTTACCTTCATTTTTTAAAATGAATTGGTATGTCCATTCTTCCGTAATACGATAGAGCATTTTAAAGCAAGTTTAACGATCTGTAACATGAAGGCATTGAAGGTTACAAAAAGTAAAGAAAGGCGATAAAACTCACGGTTTTGATAGTAAATGAAACATACGTATTGTAAACAGTGGTGGAAGGCGTAATACTTACCGTTTACTTCACTGTGAATAAACACTTTTCGAAGGGCATTTCAATAGTTTGCAGCATAAGTTAAACATGAAAAGATTAGTATTGAAAAATCGGTTCGAATTCGTTTGGTTAGGCTTGTCTTTGTGTCGTTCATTTTATAAGTACTGAGCTGCGGATTCCTGAGGACAGCTCATAAAATTGTTGAACTATGGAAGATTATCATTGTGAATTTGAATCAAAAGGTAATTAAATTCCATTAGATTGTAAACAGATCTCAATGTTTCATTTTAGATAGTAAGATTAAATACTCTTTACAACACTACAAGAATGGATACATACCTTTCTGTTATTATTATTTCATAAAGAATTATAATTGCAATTATATAGTTCATTACGATAAAAAATATTTCCCAGAAAATTCTAAATATTATATAAAAGAATCAAGTAAAACATTTTTAATAATTACGAATATGAAAAATACTTGAACATTCCAATAGAAAGATGTCTAAACAGGAGTTAGAAAAGTCAAACATTCAATTTCAATTCCAGAATTCACCTATAAGAGGTAAAATGTTCTACGTATAAAACTGTGTGTGTTCTATATATCTATGTAAAGTGATGGTTCCTATTAGTTGTGACGGAAACCTATATATAGTAAGTCAGGGAAGCTCGACGGGGTTAATTATCTAAATGCTTTAAGGTGTAAAACGTACTTTAATCTAAAGCGATCTATAGTTCCAAAGTATCCGCTCACGTACAACTTTTCTTGGGCGCCAGCTGCTCAGAAAGTAGCAAAGGGATAGACTATACGACCCCGGGAACCCTGGGGCGGAACAACCCTTGAAACTTCGAAATGCTCCTCCTCTCGACTACGCCTAACCAAGTACACACACTCAGGTCGCGAGATACTGAAGTCACGGCATGTTTATTTATGGTCTCGACGTGGGTTTAACTAACAAGGGCTACGGGAAACTACGCAACACGCCGCGAATTACCGGGTATCATAACTCGCTTCACGATATAAGATACAATATACAATATGCGACACAAGAAATGGGACGCTTTAGCGAATAAGCTCTTACGTTCTCTTCTTCAGGTTCCTTGAATTCGCTGGTGGTTCTCGGGTCTCCTGCATCCTACTCAGGGCTCCTTGGTGGAGTGCGCTGTAGGCTTCGGTATTGTTCGGGTCCATCGACCAGTGGATTTCGGCGATTTCCTCTTCTCGCCCCCTTGGGTGTCCCTGAGGGGATCCTCCTGATCATTTGAATTGCGTAGCGGCTCGCGCACCGCGCTCCCATGGCCCACCTGCAGGACCGCTGGATTTTGACTCCTATTTAGGGGGTTAAGGATAGTTGAAGACCTTCTCACATCCCAGAGCATTATAAAGCACAAACGCAGATAAGCATAATGCGATGCATAGAGCTTTACAACCTTCTAACTTACATTGAACTGTTTATACGAAATGCGATATTGCGGTGCATGAAGCATGACAAATTAAATGCTTCGGCACTTGGACATCTGGAAACGCTATCCCCGGGCAAGAAAGTGTAGGGTTCACACTCAATTCATATGCAGAAGCAGATAAACATAACGCAATACTATGAATATTACATCTTATCATGAAATATAGAAGTAAGATGCGCAGCCGCGTTTTACGAAGCATTAGAACTCTATTGCTTCTAAACCTTCAGATATAGAAACGCTATTCCGTAGCAAGGAAGTGATCCATTTACATTCATTTGAAGTGTAGAGGAGATATACATAACGCGTTGCATTGAAATTACATCTTATTATGTGACTTTGAATTGATATGCGATATCGCGTTTTATAAAGAGTTAGAAATCTATTGCTTCTATGCGTAGACATCTAGAAACGCAATTTCCTAGCCAAGAAGTGTGGCATTTGCATTCTTTTGAAGTGTAGAGGAGGTATACATAACACATCGCAATGAATATTATATCTTGTCATGAAGCATACATGAGATGCCATATCGCGATCTAGGAAGCATTAGAACTCCATTGCTTCGATACGTAGACATCAGGAAACACTATTTCCTAGCAAGGAAGCGTGGCGTTTGCAATGTTTAGATGTGTAGTCGAGGAATACATAATACTTCGCAATGAATATTATAACTTATCTTGAAACCCAGAAATGAGATGCGATATCGCGTCTAATAAGCACTAGAACTCTAATGCTTCTTTACGTGGACATCTGGAAACGATATTTCCTAAGAAGCAAGTGTCGCATTTACATTCATTGGTATTGTAGATGAGGTATACATAACACTTCGCAATGAATATTATATCTTATCCTGACACATAGAAATGAGTTGAGATATGACGTTTTAGGAAGCATTGGAACTCTAATGGTTCGATACGTAGACGTCTGGAAACGCTATTTCCTAGCAAGGAGGTGTGACATTTACAATCTTTTGAAGTGTAGACGAGGTATACATAACACTTCGCAATGAATATTATATCTCATCATGAAACAGAGAAATGAGACGCGATATCGCGTTTTAAGAAGAATTGGAACTCTATTGATTCGATACGTAGACATCTGGAAACGCAATTCTTAGCAAGGATGTGTGGCATTTACATTCTTTTATAGTCTAGACGAGGTATACATAACACTTCGCAATGAATATTATATCTTATCATGAAACATAGGGACGCGAAGACTATGTTTCGTTACGCGACATGTTACATGACATCGTTACGCGATGTTGAAACAATGGGATGCGATATCGCGTATTAAGAAGCATTAGACCTCTATTGCTTCGATAGGCAGTCATCTGGAAAGGCACATCCTAGCAAGGTGGTGTGACATTTACAATCTTTTGAAGTGCAGACGAGGTATACATAGCACATCGCAATGAATATTACATCCTATCATGAAACACAGAAATGAGATGCGTTTTCGCGTTTTAAGAAGCATTAGAACTCCATTGCTTCGATACTTGGACTCCAGGAAACGCATTTCCTAGCAAGGAAGTGTGGCATTCACATTCGTTTGAAGTGTTACGTCGACATATGTTGACGATGTATACATAACACTTCGCAATGAATATTATGTCATAACATGAAACACAGGTATGAGATGCGATATCGCGTTTTAAAAAGCGTTGCAACTCTATTGCTTCGATACGTACACATATGGAAACGCTATTTCCTAGCAAGGACGTGTGACATATACATTCTATTGAAGTGTAGAGGAGGTATGCAAAGCACTTCGCGATGAATATTATATCTTATCATGGGACATAGAAACGAGAAGCGATATAGCGTTTTAAGATGCATTAGAACTCTATTGCTTGGATACGTAGAAATCTGGAAATGCTATTTCCTAGCAAGGAAGTGTTGAATTTACATTCTTTTGTACTGTAGACCAGATAAACGTAACATTTCGCAACGAATATTGTATCCTATCATGAAACATAGAAATGAGATGCAATATCGCGTTTTAAGAAGCATTAGAACTCCATTGCTTCGATACGTGGGCCCCAGGAATCGCATTTCCTAGCAAGGAAGCATGGCATTCACATTGTTTTCAAGTGTAGACGAGGCATACATAACACTCCGCAATGAATATGATATCTTATCATGAAACATAGAAATGAGGCGTTATCGCGATTTAAGAAGCATTAGAACTCCATTGCTTCGATACGTGGACAACAGGAAACGCATTTCCTAGGATGGAAGTGTGCAATATACATTCTTTTGAAGTGTTCACGACGTATACATAACACTTCGCAATGAACATTATATCTTGTCATGAAACACAGAATTGAGATGCGATATCGCGTTCAAAGAAGCATTAGAACTCTATTGCTTTGATACGTAGACATATGAAAACGCGTTTCCTAGCAAGGAAGTGTGGCATTCACATTCATTTGAAGAGTAGACGAGGTATACATAGCACATCGCAATGAATATTATATTGTATCATGAAACATAGAAATGAGATGCGTTATCGCGTTCTAAGTAGCATTAGAACTCCATTGCTTCGATAAGTGGTCATCAGGAAACGCACTTCCTTGCAAGGACGTGTGACATTAACACTTTTTTGAGGCGTAGACGAGGTATACATAAAATTTCCCAATGAATCTTATATCTTATCAGGAAACGTAGAAATGAGATGCGATATCGCGTTTTGAGGAGCATTAGAACTCCATTGCTCCGATGCGTAGACATCTGCAAACTCTATTTCCTAGCAAGGAAATGTCGCACTTACATTCCGTTGAAGTGAATACGAGGTATACATAACATCACACAATGAATATTATATCTTATTACGAAACATTGAAATGAAATACGACATCGCGTTCTAAGAAGCATTAGAACTCTATTGCTACGATACGTAGACATCAGCAAACAATATTTCCTAGCAAGGAAGTGTGGCATTTACATTCTTGAGAAGTAAAATCGAGGTATACATCACACCTTGCAATGAATATTATATCTTATCATGAAACATAGGAGTGAGATGCGATATCGCGTTCTAAGAAGCATTAGAACCCTATTGCTACTATACGTAGACATCTGCAAACGCTATTTCCTAGCATGGAAGTGTCGCATTTACATTCTTTTGAAGTGAATACGAGGTATACATGACACTTCGCAATGAATATTACATCTTATCATGAAACATGGAAGTGAGATGCGATATCGCGTTCTAAGAATCATTAGATCTCTATTGTTCCGACACGTAGTCATCTGGAAACGCTATTTCCTAGCAAGGAAGTGTCGCATTTACATCCTTTTGAAGAGAATACGAGGTATACATGACACTTCGCAATGAATACTATATCAGATCATAAAACATAGAAATGAGTTGCGACATCGCGTTTTGATAAGCATTAGAACCCTATTGCTTCGATACGTAGACATCTGCAAACTCAACGTCCTAGCAGGGAAGTGCCGCAATTACATTCTTTTGAAGTGAATACGAGGTATACATGACACTTCGCAATGAATATTATATCTTATCATGAAACATAGAAGTGAGATGCGAAATCGCGTTTTAAGAAGCATTAGAACTCTATTGCTACGATACGTACACATCTGCATACGCTATCTCCTAGCATGGAAGTGTCGCATTTACATTCTTTTGAAATGAAGACGAGGTATACATGACACTTCGCAATGAATATTATATCTTATCATGAAACATAGAAGTGAGATGCGTCATCTCGTTTTAAGAAGCACTAGAAATCTATTGTTTTGATACGTAGACATCTGTAAACGCTATTTCCTAGCTGGGAAGTGTCGCATTTACATTCCTTTGAAATGTATACGAGGTATACATGACATTTCGCATTGTATATTATATCTTATCACGAAACATAGAAATGGGATGCGATATTGCGATATAAGTAGCATTAGAACTCTATTGCTACTATCCGTAGACATCTGCAAACGCTAATTCCTAGAACGAAATGTCGCATTTACATTCATTTGAAGTGTATGCGAGGTATACATGACACTTCACAATGAATATTATATCTTATCATGAAACATAGAAATGAGATGCGATATCGTGTTTTAAGATGCATTAGAACTCCATTGCTACGATACGTAGAAATCTGCAAAAGCTATTTCCTAGAAGGAAATGTCGCATTTACATTCATTTGAAGTGTATGCGAGGTATACATGACACTTCGCAATGAACATTATATCTTATCAGGAAATATAGATATGAGATGCGATATCGCGTTTTGAGAAGCATTAGAACTGTATTGCTACGATATGTAGACATCTGCAAACACTATTTCCTAGCAAGGAAGTGTCGCATTTACATTCGTTTGAAGTGACTACGAGGTATACAATAACACTGCACAATGAATATTATATCATATCATGAAACATAGGAATGAGATGCGATATCGCGATTTAAGGAGCATTAGAACTCTATTGCATCGATACGCAGACATCTGCAAACGCTATTTTCTAGCAAGGAAGTACCGCATTTACATACTTCTGAAGTGAATACGAGGTATACATGACACTTCGCAATGAAAATTATATCTTACCATGAAACATAGAAATGAGATGCGATATCGCGTTTCTAGAAGCATATTGCTTCGATACGGAGACATCTGCAAACGCTATTTCCTAGCGTGGAAGTGTAGCAATTACATTCTATTGAAGTGAATAGGATGTATACATGACACATCGCAAGGAATATTATATCTTATCACGAAACATAGAAATGAAATGCGATATCGCGATTTAAGAAGCATTAGAACACTATTGCTTCGACACGGAGAAATCTGGAAACGCTATTTCCTAGCAAGGAAGTGTCGCATTTACATTCGTTTGAGGTGAATACGAGGTATACATGACACTTCGCAATGAATATTATATCTTATCATGAAACATAGAAATGAAATGCGACATCTCGTTTTGAGAAGCATTAGAACTCTATTGCTTCGATACGTAGACATCTGCGAACGCTATTTCCTAGCATGGAAGTGTCGCATTTACATTCATTTGAAGCGAATACGAGGTATACATGACACTTCGCAATGAATATTATATCTTATCATGAAACATAGAAATGTGATGCGATATCGCGTTTTGAGAAGCACTTGAACTCTGTTGCTACGATACGTAGACATCCGGGAACACTATTCCCTAGCAAAGAAGTGTCGCATTCACATTCGTTTGAAGCGAATACGAGGTATACCTACGTCTCCACAATGAATATTATATCTTATCATGAAACACAGAAATGAGATGCGACATCTAGTCCTAAGAAGTATTAGAACTCTATTCTTTCGATACGTGGTCACCTGGAAACGCTATTTCCGAGCAAGGAAGTGTCGCATTCACATTCTTTGGAAGCGAGTACGAGGTATTCATGGCACTTTGCAATGAATATTATATCCTATCATGAAACATAAAAATGAGATGCGATATCGCGTTTTAAGAAGAATTAGAACTCAATTGCCTCGATACGTAGACATCTGCAATCGTTATTTTTCATAGCAAGGAAGTGTCGCATTCACATTCTTTGGACGTGAGTACGAGGTATACATGACACTTCGCAATGTATATTATATCTTATCATGATATATTGAAGTGAGATGCGTCATCTCGTCTTAAGAAGCACTAGAAATCTATTGTTTTGATACGTAGACATCTGTGAACGCTATTTCCTGGCAGGCAAGTGTCGCATTTACATTCATTTGAAATGAATACGAGGTATACATGACATTTCGCATTGTATATTATATCTTATCACGAAACATAGAAATGGGATGCGATATTGCGATATAAGTAGCATTAGAACTCTATTGCTACGATCCGTAGACATCTGCAAACGCTATTTCCTAGAACGAAATGTCGCATTTACATTCGTTTGAAGTGACTACGAGGTATACAATAACACTGCACAATGAATATTATATCATTTCATGAAACATAGAAATGAGATGCGATATCGCGATTTAAGGAGCATTAGAACTCTATTGCATCGATACGTAGACATCTGCAAACGCTATTTTCTAGCAAGGAAGTGCCGCATTTACAATCTTCTGGAATGAGTTCGAGGCTAACATAACACTGCACAATGAATATTATATCTTATCATGAAACATAGAAACGTGAGGGGATATCGCGATTTAAGATGCATTAGAACTCTATTGCTTCGGTACGTAGACATCTACAAACGCTACTTCCTAGCAAGAAAGTGTCGCATTTACATTCATTTGCAGTGAATACGGGGTACACTGGACACTTCGCAATGAATATTATATCTCATCATGGAACATAGAAATGTGTTGCGATATCTAGTCTTTAGAAGCATTAGAACCCTGTTATTTCGATACGTAGACATCTGGAAACGCAATTTTCTAGCAGGGAAGTGCCGCATTTACATTATTTTGATTTGATTACGAGGTATACGTGACACTTCGCAATGAATATTATATCTTATCGTGAAACATAGAAATGAGTTGCGATATCGCATTATAAGGAGCATTAGAACTCTATTGCTTCGATACGTAGACATCTACCAACGCTATTTCCTAGCAAGGTAGTGTCGGATTTACATTCTTTTGAAGTGAACAAGAGGTATACGTGACACTTCGCAATGAATATTATTTCTTATCATTGAACATAGAAACGACATGCGATAACGCGTTTTAAGAAGGGTTAGAACTCCATTGCTACGATACGTAGACATCTGCAGAGGCTATTTCCCAGCAAGGAAGTGTCGCATTTACAATCTTTTGAAGTGAATACGAGTTATACATAACACTCCACAATGAATATTATATCTTATCACGAAACATAGGAATGAGATGCGATGTCGCGTTCTAAGAAGCTTTAGAACTCTATTTCTAGAATACATAGACGATACGATATAATATAATATTCATTGCGAAGTGTCATGTATACCTCGATTTCACTTCACAAGAATGTAAAACCGGCACTTCTATCTTAGGAAGTAGCGCTTGCAGATGTCTACGTATCGAAGCAATAGTGTTCTGATGCTTCTCAATACGCGATATCGCAACTCATTCCTATGTTTCATGTTAAGATATAATATTGATTCCGATGTTTTATGTATATCACGTATTCACTTCAAAAGAATGTAATTGCGAAACTTCCATGCTGGGAAATAGCATTTGCAGATATCTACGTATTGTAGCGATAGAGTTCTAATGCTTCTTATAACGCGAAATCGCATCTCACTTCAATGTTTCTTGATAAGATATAATATTCGTTGCGAAGTGTCATGTATACCTCGTACTCACATCACAGGAATGTAAAAGCGGCACTTCCTTCCAAGGAAGTAGCGCTTGCAGATGTCAACGTATCGAAGCAGTAGCGTTCTAATGCTTCTTATAACGCGATATCGCAACTCATTCCTATGTTTCATGGTAAGATATAATATTCATTGCGAAGCGTCATGTATACCTCGTATTCACATCAAAAGAATGTAAATGCGACACTCCCTTGCTAGGAAATAGCGTTTGCAGGTGTCTACATATCGCAGCGATATAGTTCTAGTGCTTTTTAAAACGCGATATCGCATCTCACTTCTATGTTTCATGATAAGATATTATATTCATTGCGAAGCGTCATGTATACTTCGTATTCACTTCAGAAGAATGTAAATGCGAAACTTCCATGCTAGGAAATAGCGTTTACAGATGTCTACGTATCGTAGCGATAGAGTTCCAATGCTTCTTAAAACGCGAAATCGGATCTCACTTCTATGTTTCATGATAAGATATAATATTCATTGCGAAGTGTCATGTATACCTCGTACTCACATCACAAGAATGTAAAACCGGCACTTCTTTCCTAGTAAGTAGCGCTTGCAGATGTCTACGTATCGAAGCAA
This sequence comes from Xylocopa sonorina, assembly GCF_050948175.1. Lineage (NCBI taxonomy): Eukaryota > Metazoa > Arthropoda > Insecta > Hymenoptera > Apidae > Xylocopa > Xylocopa sonorina. Next base: position 141,416 of record NC_135205.1, read on the forward strand.
TAGTGTCCTGATGCTTCTCAAAACGCGATATCGCAACTCATTTCTATGTTTCATGATAAGGTATAATATTGATTCCGATGTTTTATGTATGTCTCGCATTCACTTCAAAAGAATGTAAATGCGAAACTTCCATGCTAGGAAATAGCGTTTGCAGATGTCAAATTATCGTAGCAATAGTGTTCTAATGCTTCTCAAAACGCGATATCGCAACTCATTCCTATGTTTCATGATAAGATATAATATTCATTGCGAAGTGTCATGTATATCTCGTACTCACATCACAAGAATGTAAAAGCGGCACTTCCTTTCTAGGAAGTAGCGTTTGCAGATGTCTACGTATCGAAGCAATAGAGTTCTAGTGCTTCTTAAAACGCGATATGGCATCTCACTTCTATGTTTCATGATAAGATATAATATTCATTGCGAAGCGTCATGTATACCTCGTATTCACTTCAAAAGAATGTAAATGCGAAACTTCCATGCTAGGAAATAGCGTTTGCAGATGTCTACGTATCGTAGCGATAGAGTTCTAATGCTTCCTATAACGCGATATCACAACTCATTCCTATGTTTCATGGTAAGATGTAATATTCATTGCGAAGTGTCATGTACATCTCCTTTTCACTTCAAAAGAATGTAAATGCGAAACATCCATGCTAGGAAATAGCGATTGCAGATGTCCACGTATCGTAGCGATAGAGTTCTAATGCTTCTTATAACGCGATATCGCAACTCATTCCTATGTTTCATGGTAAGATATAATATTCATTGCGTAGTGTCATGTACATCTGGTTTTCACTTCAAAAGAATGTAAATGCGAAACTTCCATGCTAGGAAATAGAGTTTGCAGATGTCTACGTATCGTAGCAATAGAGTTCTAATGCTTCTAAGAACGCGATATCGCATCTCACTCCTATGTTTCAAGATATGATATAATATTCGTTGCGAATTGTCATGTACACCTCGATTTCACTTCACAAGAATGCAATTGCGACACTTCCATGCTAGGAAATAGCGTTTGCAGATGTCTACGTATCGTAGCAATAGAGTTCTAGAGCTTCGTAAAACGCGATATCGCATCTCACATCTATGTTTCATGATAAGATATAATATTCATTGCGAAGTGTCATGTGTACCTCGTATTCACTTCAAAAGAATGTAAATGCGACACTTTCTTGCTAGGAAATAGCGTTTGCAGATGTCTACGTATCGTAGCAATAGAGTTCTAATGCTTCTTAACACGCCATATCGCATCTCACTTCTATGTATCATGATAAGATGTAATATTCATTGCGAAGTGTCATGTATACCTCGAGTTCACTTCAAACGAATGTAAATGCGATACTTCCATGCTAGGAAATAGCGTTTTCAGATGTCTACGTACCGTAGCAATAGAGTTCCAATGCTTCTTAAAACGCCATATCGCATCTCACTTCTATGTTTCATGATAAGATATAATATTCATTGCGAAGTGTCATGTATACCTCGATTTCATTGCACAATAATGTAAATGCGACACTTTCTTGCTAGGAAATAGCGTTTGCAGATGTCAACGTGTCGTAGCAATAGAGTTCTAATGCTTCTTAAAACGCGATATCGCATCTCACTTCTATGTTTCGTGATAAGATATAATATTCATTGCGAAGTGTCATGTATACCTCGTACTCACATCACAAGAATGTAAAAGCGGCACTTCCTTCCTAGGAAGTAGCGTTTGCAGATGTCTACGTATCGAAGCAATAGTGTTCTAATGCTTCTTAACACGCCATATCGCATCTCACTTCTATGTTTCATGATAAGATATAATATTCATTGCCAAGTGTCATGTGTACCTCGATTTCACTTCACAAGAATGTAAATGCGACACTTCCATGCTAGGAAATAGTGTTTGCAGATGTCTACGTATCGTAGCGATATAGTTCTAGTGCTTTTTAAAACGCGATATCGCATCTCACTTCTATGTTTCATGATAAGATATTATATTCATTGCGAAGCGTCATGTATACTTCGTATTCACTTCAGAAGAATGTAAATGAGAAACTTCCATGCTAGGAAATAGCGTTTACAGATGTCTACGTATCGTAGCGATAGAGTTCCAATGCTTCTTAAAACGCGAAATCGGATCTCACTTCCATGTTTCATGATAAGATATAATATTCATTGCGAAGTGTCATGTATACCTCGTACTCACATCACAAGAATGTAAAACCGGCACTTCTTTCCTAGTAAGTAGCGCTTGCAGATGTCTACGTATCGAAGCAATAGTGTCCTGATGCTTCTCAAAACGCGATATCGCAACTCATTTCTATGTTTCATGATAAGATATAATATTGATTCCGATGTTTTATGTATGTCTCGCATTCACTTCAAAAGAATGTAAATGCGAAACTTCCATGCTAGGAAATAGCGTTTGCAGATGTCAAATTATCGTAGCAATAGAGTTCTAATGCTTCTCAAAACGCGATATCGCAACTCATTCCTATGTTTCATGATAAGATATAATATTCATTGCGAAGTGTCATGTATATCTCGTACTCACATCACAAGAATGTAAAAGCGGCACTTCCTTTCTAGGAAGTAGCGTTTGCAGATGTCTACGTATCGAAGCAATAGAGTTCTAGTGCTTCTTAAAACGCGATATGGCATCTCACTTCTATGTTTCATGATAAGATATAATATTCATTGCGAAGCGTCATGTATACCTCGTATTCACTTCAAAAGAATGTAAATGCGAAACTTCCATGCTAGGAAATAGCGTTTGCAGATGTCTACGTATCGTAGCGATAGAGTTCTAATGCTTCCTATAACGCGATATCACAACTCATTCCTATGCTTCATGGTAAGATGTAATATTCATTGCGAAGTGTCATGTACATCTCCTTTTCACTTCAAAAGAATGTAAATGCGAAACATCCATGCTAGGAAATAGCGATTGCAGATGTCCACGTATCGTAGCGATAGAGTTCTAATGCTTCTTATAACGCGATATCGCAACTCATTCCTATGTTTCATGGTAAGATATAATATTCATTGCGTAGTGTCATGTACATCTGGTTTTCACTTCAAAAGAATGTAAGTGCGAAACTTCCATGCTAGGAAATAGAGTTTGCAGATGTCTACGTATCGTAGCAATAGAGTTCTAATGCTTCTTAGAACGCGATATCGCATCTCACTCCTATGTTTCATGATATGATATAATATTCGTTGCGAATTGTCATGTACACCTCGATTTCACTTCACAAGAATGTAATTGCGACACTTCCATGCTAGGAATTAGCGTTTGCAGATGTCTACGTATCGTAGCAATAGAGTTCTAGAGCTTCGTAAAACGCGATATCGCATCTCACATCTATGTTTCATGATAAGATATAATATTCATTGCGAAGTGTCATGTGTACCTCGTATTCACTTCAAAAGAATGTAAATGCGACACTTTCTTGCTAGGAAATAGCGTTTGCAGTAGTCTACGTATCGTAGCAATAGAGTTCTAATGCTTCTTAACACGCCATATCGCATCTCACTTCTATGTATCATGATAAGATGTAATATTCATTGCGAAGTGTCATGTATACCTCGAGTTCACTTCAAACGAATGTAAATGCGATACTTCCATGCTAGGAAATAGCGTTTTCAGATGTCTACGTACCGTAGCAATAGAGTTCCAATGCTTCTTAAAACGCCATATCGCATCTCACTTCTATGTTTCATGATAAGATATAATATTCATTGCGAAGTGTCATGTATACCTCGATTTCATTGCACAATAATGTAAATGCGACACTTTCTTGCCAGGAAATAGCGTTTGCAGATGTCAACGTATCGTAGCAATAGAGTTCTAATGCTTCTCAAAACGCGATATCGCAACTCATTCCTATGTTTCATGATAAGATATAATATTGATTCAGATGTTTTATGTATATCTCGTATTCACTTCAAAAGAATGTAAATGCGAAACTTCCATGCTAGGAAATAGCGTTTGCAGATGTCAACGTATCGTAGCAATAGAGGTCTAATGCTTCTTAGATCGCCATATCGCATCTCACTCCTATGTTTCATGATAAGATATAATATTCATTGCGAAGTGTCATGTATACCTCGAGTTCACTTCAAACGAATGTAAATGCGACACTTTCTTGCTAGGAATGATTGTTTGCAGATGTCTATGTATCGTAGTAATAGATTTCTAGTGCTTCTTAAAACGCGATATCGCATCTCACTTCTATGTTTCGTGATAAGATATAATATTCATTGCGAAGTGTCATGTATACCTCGTACTCACATCACAAGAATGTAAAAGCGGCACTTCCTTCCTAGGAAGTAGCGTTTGCAGATGTCTACGTATCGAAGCAATAGTGTTCTAATGCTTCTTAACACGCCATATAGCATCTCACTTCTATGTTTCATGATAAGATATAATATTCATTGCGAAGTGTCATGTGTACCTCGATTTCACTTCACAAGAATGTAAATGCGACACTTCCACGCAAGGAAATAGCGTTTGCAGATGTCTACGTATCGTAGTAATAGATTTCTAGTGCTTCTTAAAACGCGATATCGCATCTCACTTCTATGTTTCATGATGAGATATAATATTCATTGCGGAGCGTCATGTATACCTCGTATACACTTCAAAAGAATGTAAATGCGAAACTTCCATGCTAGGAAATAGCGTTTACAGATGTCTACGTATCGTAGCGATAGAGTTCTAATGCTTCTTATAACGCGAAATCGCATCTCACTTCTATGTTTCTTGATAAGATATAATATTCTTTGCGAAGTGTCATGTATACCTCGTACTCACATCACAAGAATGTAAAAGCGGCACTTCTTTCCTAGGAAGTAGCGCTTGCAGATGTCTACGTATCGAAGCAATAGTGTTCTGATGCTTCTCAAATCGCGATATCGCTACTCGTTCCTATGTTTCATGATAAGATATAATATTTATTGCGAAGTGTCATGTATACCTCGTATTCACTTCAAAAGAATGTAAATGCGAGACTTCCATGCTAGGAAATAGCGTTTGCAGATGTCAACGTATCGTAGCAAAAGAGTTCTAATGCTTCTTAAAACGAGATGTCGCATTTCATTTCTTTGTTACGTAAAAAGATATAATATTCGTTGTGGAGTGTTATGTATACCTCGTATTCACTTCATAAGGATGTAAGTGCGACACTTCCTTGCTAGGAAATATTGTTTGCAGATGTCTACGTATCGTAGCAATAGAGTTCTAGTGCTTCTTAAATCACGATATCGAATCCCATTTCTATGTTTCGTGATAAGATATAATATTCATTGCGAAGTGTCATGCATACCTCGGTTTCACTTCACAAGAATGTAAATGCGACACTTCCATGCTAGGAAATAGCGTTTGCAGATGTCTACGCATCGTAGCAATAGAGTTCTGATGCTTCTCAAAACGCGATATCGCAACTCATTCCTATGTTTCATGATAAGATATAATATTCATTGCAAAGTGTCATGTACATCTCGTTTTCACTTCAAAAGAATGTAAATGCGACACTTCCTTGCTAGGAAATAACGTTTGCAGATATGTACGTATCGTAGCAATAGAGTTCTAATGCTTCTCAAAACGCGATATCGCAACTCATTCCTATGTTTCATGATAAGATATAATATTGATTCCGATGTTTCATGTATATCTCGTATTCACTTCAAAAGAATGTAAATGCGAAACTTCCATGCTTGGAAATAGCGTTTGCAGATGTCAACACATCGTAGCAATAGAGTTCTAATGTTTCTCAAAACGCGATATCGCAACTCATTCCTATGTTTCATGATAAGATATAATATTCATTGCGAAGTGTCATGTATACCTCGATTTCACTTCACAAGAATGTAAATGCGACACTTCCATGCTAGGAAATAGCGTTTGCAGATGTCTACGTATCGTAGCAATAGAGTTCTAGTGCTTCTTAAAACGCGATATCGCATCTCACATCTGTGTTTCATGATAAGATATAATATTCATTGCGGAGCGTCATGTATACCTCGTATTCGCTTCAAATGAATGTAAATGCGACACTTCCTTGCTAGGAAATAGCATTTGCAGATGTCTACGTATCAAAGCAATAGTGTTCTAATGCTTCTCAAAACGCGATATCGCATCTCATTCCTATGTTTCATTATAAGATATAATACTCATTGCGAAGTGTCATGTATACCTCGTATTCACTTCAAAAGAATGTAAATGCGACACTTCCATGCTAGGAAATTGCGTTTGCAGATGTCAACGTATCGTAGCAATAGAGTTCTAATGCTTCTCAAAACGCGATATCGCATCTCACTTCTATGTTTCATGATAAGATATTATATTCATTGCGAAGCGTCATGTATACCTCGTATTCACTTCAAAAGAATGTGAATGCGAAACTTCCATGCTAGGAAATAGCGTTTACAGATGTGTACGTATCGTAGCGATAGAGTTCTAATGCTTCTTATAACGCGAAATCGGATCTCATTTCTATGTTTCATGATAAGATATAATATTCATTGCGAAGTGTCATGTATACCTCGTACTCGCATCACAAGAATGTAAAACCGGCACTTCTTTCCTAGTAAGTAGCGCTTGCAGATGTCTACGTATCGCAGCAATAGAGTTCTAATGCTTCTCAAAACGCGATATCGCAACTCATTCCTATGTTTCATTATAAGATATAATATTCATTGCGAAGTGTCGTGTACATTTCGTTTTCACTTCAAAAGAATGTAAATGCGAAAATTCCATGCTAGCAAATAGCGTTTGCAGATGTCTACGTATCGTAGCAATAGAGTTCTAATGCTTCTTAGAACGCGATATCGCATCTCACTCCTATGTTTCATGATAAGATATAACATTCGTTGCGAATTGTCATGTATACCTCGATTTCACATCACAAGAATATAATTGCGACACTTCCATGCTAGGAAATAGCGTTTGCAGATGTCTACGTATTGTAGCAATAGAGTTCTAGAGCTTCGTAAAACGCGATATCGCATCCCACATCTATGTTTCATGATAAGATATAATATTCATTGCGAAGCGTCATGTATACCTCGTATTCACTTCGAAATAATGTAAATGCGAAACTTCCGTGCTGGGAAATAGCGTTTGTAGATGTCTACGGATCGTAGCAATAGAGATCTAATGCTTCTGGAAACGCGATATCGCATCTCACTTCTATGTTTCATGATAAGATATAATATTCATTGCGATGTGTCATGTGTACCTCGTACTCACATCACAAGAACGTAAAAGTGGCAATTCCATCCTAGGAAGTAGCGTTTGCAGATGTCTGCGTATCGAAGCAATAGTGTTCTAATGCTTCTCAAATCGCGGGATCGCAACTCATTCCTATGTTTCATGATAATATATAATATTCATTGCGAAGTGTCATGTATATCTTGTATTCACTTCAAAAGAATGTAAATGCGACACTCCCTTGCTAGGAAATAGCGTTTGCAGGTGTCTACATATCGTAGCGATAGAGTTCTAGTGCTTTTTAAAACGCGATATCGCATCTCACATCTATGTTTCATGATAAGATATTATATTCATTGCGAAGCGTCATGTATACCTCGTATTCACTTCAAAAGAATGTAAATTCGAAACTTCCATGCTAGGAAATAGCTTTTTCAGATGTCTACGTATCGTAGCAATGGAGTTATTAAAACACGATACCGCATGTCATTTCTATGTTTCATGATAAGATATAATATTCATTGCGAAGTGTCATGTATATCTCGTATTCACTTCAAATGAATGTAAATTGCACACTTCCATCCTAGGAAATGCGTTTCCTGTTGTCCACGTATCGAAGCAATGGAGAAATACTTCCCAGCAAGGAAGTGTGGCATTTACTTTCATTCGGAGTATGGACGAAGTATACATAATACTTCGCAATGAATATTATATCTTATCATGAAACATCGAAGTAAGGTGCGATGTCGCATTTTAAGAAGCATTAGAACTCTAATGCTTCGATACGTAGACATCAGGAAATGTTATTTCCATGAAGGAAGTGTCGCACTTACATTAATTTGAAGTGTAGACGAGGAATACATAACACATCGCAATGAATAGTATATCTTATCATGAAACATAGAAATGAGATGCGATATCGCGTTTTACGTAGAACTAGAACTCTATTGCTTCGATACGTAGACAGCTGCAAACGTTACTTCCTCGTAAGGAAGTGTCGCGTTTACATTCTTTTGAAGTGTATACGAGGTATACATGACACTTCGCAATGAATATTACAAATTATCATGAAACATAGAAATAGGATGCCATGTCGCGTTTTAAGAAGAAATAGAACTCCCTTGCTTCGATACGTAGACATCTACAAACGCTATTTCCTAGTATGGAAGTGTCGCATTACATTCATTTGAAGTGAATACGAGGTATACATGATAGTTCGCAATGAATATTATATCTTAGCATGAAACATAGAAATGAGATGCGATATCGCATTTTCAGAAGCGTTGCAACTCTATTGCTTCGATACTTAAACATCTGGTAACGCTATTTCCTTGCAAAAAAGTGTGGCACTTACAATCTTTTGAAGTGCAGACGAGGTATTCAAGGAAGTGTGGAATTTTGAATCTTTTGAAGTGCAGACGATGTATTCATAACACTTCGCAATGAATGTTATATCTTATCTTGAAACATAGAACTGAGATGCGATATCGCGTTCTAAGAAGCATTAGAACTCTATTGCTTCGTTACGTAGACATCTGGAAACGATATTTCCTAGCAAGGAAGTGTTGCATTTACAATCTCTTGATGTGCAGACGAGGTATACAAGGAAGTGTTGCATTTACAATCTTTTGAAGCGCAGACGAGGTATACTTAACACATCGCAATGAATAATATATCGTATCATGAAACATAGAAACGAGATGCGATATCGCGTTTCAAGAAACATTAGATCTCTATTGCTTTGATACGTACACATCTGGAAACGCCATTTCCTTGCAAGGAAGTGTGGCGTTTACATTCTTTTGATGTGTAAACGAGAGATACATAACACTTCGCAATGAGTATTATATCTTATCATGAAACCCAGAACTGCAAAGCGATATCGCGTTTCAAGTAGTATTAAAACTCTATTGCTTCGACACGTAGAAATCTGGACATGCATTTCCCGGCAAGGATATGTGGCATTTACATTCTTTTGAAGTGCAGACGATGTATACATAACACTTCGCAATGAATATTATATATTATCATGACACATGGAACTGCGATGCGATGTCGCGTTTTAAGAAGCATTCGAACGCTATTGCTTCGATACGTAGATATCTGGAAACGCATTTCCCAGCAAGGAAATGTGGCATTTATATTCTTTTGAAGTGTAGACGAGGTATACATAACAATTCGCAGTAAATAATATATGTTATCATGAAATATAGAAATGCAGTGCGATATGGCATTTTAAGAAGCAATAGGAATCTATTGCTTCGATACGTAGATACCTGGAAACGCTTTTCCTTGCAAGGATGAGTGGCATTTACATTCTTTTGAAGTGCAGACGAGGTATACATAGCACTTTGCAATGACTCCTATATCTCATCATGAAACACAAAACTGAGATCTTATATCGCGTTTTAAGAAGCATTAGAACCCTATTGCTTCGATACGTAAAGATCTGCAAATGCTATTTCCTAATAAGGAAGAGTCGCATTTGCATTCTTTTGAAGTGAATACGAGGTGTACATAACACTCTACAATGAATATTATATCTTATCACGAAACATAGAAATGAAATGCGACATCTCGTTTTAAGTAGCATTAGAACTCTATTGCTACGATACGTAGACATCTGGAAACGCTATTTCCTAGCATGGAAGTGTCGCATTTACATTCTTTTGAAGTGAATACGAGGTATACATGACACTTCGCAATGAATATTACATCTTATCATGAAACATAGAAGTGAGATGCGATATCGCGTTTTAAGAAGCATTAGAACTCTACTGCTACGATACGTAGTCATCTGCAAACAATATTTCATAGCAAGGAAGTGTGGCATTTACATTCTTTTGAAGTGAATACGAGCTATGCATAACAATCCACAATGAATATTATATCTTATCACGGAACATAGAAATGAAATGCGACATCTCGTTTTAAGAAGCATAAGAACTCTATTGCTACGATACGTAGACATCTGCAAACGCTATTTTCTAGCATGGAAGTTTCGCATTTACATTCCATTGAAGTGAATATGAGGTATTCATGACACTTCGCAATGGATATTATATCTTATCATGAAACATAGAAGTGAGATGCGATATCGCGTTTTAGGAAGCATTAGAACTCTATTGATACGATACGTAGACGTCTGCAAACGCTATTTCCTAGCAAGGAAGTGTCGCATTTACATTCTTTTGAAGTGCATACGAGGTATACATGAAACCTCGCAATGAATATTATATCTTACCATGAAACATAGAGGTGAGATACGATATCGCGTTCTAAGAAGCATTAGAACTCCATTGCTACGATACGTAGACATGTGCAAACAATATTTCATGGCATGGAAGGGTCGCACTTACATTCTTATGAAGTGAATACGAGGTATACATAACACTCCATAATGAATATTATATCTTATCATGAATCATTGCAGTGAGATGCGATATCGCGTTTTAAGAAGCATTAGAACTCTATTGCTACGATACGTAGACATCTGCAAACGCTATTTCCTAGCATGGAAGTGTCGCATTTACAATCTTCTGAAGTGAATACGAGGTGTAAATGACACTTCGCAATGAATATTATATCTTATCATGTAACATAGAAGTGAGACGCGATATCGCGTTTTAGGAAGCATTAGAACGCAATTGCTACGATACGTAGACATCTGCAAACAATATTTCCTAGCAAGGAAGTGCCGTATTTACATTCTTTTGAAGTGAATACGAGGTATACATAACATTCCACCATGAATATTATATCTTATTACGAAACATAGAAATGAAATACGATTTCTCACTTTAGGAAGCATTAGAACTCTATTGCTACGATACGTAGACATCTGCAAACGCTATTTCCTAGCATGGAAGTGTCGCATTTTCATTCTTTTGAAACGAATACGAGGTGCAAATGACACTTCGCAATGATTATTATATCTTATCATGAAACATAGAAGTGAGACGCGATATCGCGTTTTAGGAAGCATTAGAACGCTATTGCTACGATACGTAGACATCTGCAAACAATATTTCCTAGCAAGGAAGTGCCGTATTTACATTCTTTTGAAGTTAGTACGAGGCATACATGACACTTCGCAATGAATATTGTATCTTATCTCGAAACATAGCAGTGAGATGCGATATCGCGTTTTAAGAAGCATTAGAACTCTATTGCTAATATACGTAGATATCTGCAAACGTTATTTCCTAGCAAGGAAGAGTCGCATTTACATTCTTTTGAAATGAATACGAGGTATACATGACACTTCGCAATGAATATTATATCTTATCACGAAACATAGAAATGAGATTCGATATCCTGATTTAAGAAGCCCTAGAACACCATTGCTACGATACGTAGACATCTGCTAACAATATTTCCTAGCAAAGAAGTGTCGCACTTACATCCTTTTGAAGTGATTACGAGGTATACATAACACTCCAAAATGAATATTATATATTATCACGAAACATAGAAATGAAATGCGACATCTCGTTTTAAGAAGCATTAGAACTCTATTGCTACGATACGTAGACATCTGCAAACGCTATTTCCTGGCATGGAAGTGTCGCATTTACGTTCTTCTGAAGTGATAACGAGGTATACATGACATTTCGCAATGACTATTATATCTTATCATGAAGAATAGAAGTGCGATGCGATATCGTGTTCTAAGAAGCATTAGAAATCTATTGCTATGATACGTAGACATCTGCAAACGCTATTTCCTGGCATAGAAGTGTCGCCTTTACCTTCTTTTGAAGTGAATACGAGGTATACATAACATTACACAATGAATATTGTATCTTATCACGAAACATAGAAATGAAATGCGACATCTCGTTTTAAGTAGCATTGGATCTCTATTGCTACGATACGTAGACATCTGCAAACGGTATTTCCTAGCATGGAAGTGTCGCATTTACATTCATTTGAAGTGTATGCAAGGTATACATGACACGTCGAAATGAATATTATATCTTATCATGCAACATAGAAATGAGATGCGATATCGCGTTTTGAGAAGCATTAGAACTCTACTGCTACGATATGTAGACATCTGCAAACGCTACTTCCTAGCAAGGAAGTGTCGCATTTACATTCATTTGAAGTGTATGCGAGGTATACATAACATTCCGCAATGAACATTATATCTTACCATGAAACATAGAAATGAGATGCGATATCGCGAATTAAGAAGCATTAGAGCTCTATTGCTTCGATACCCAGACATCTGCAAACGCTATCTCCTAGCAAGGAAGTGTCGCCTTGACATTCATTTGAAGTGTATGCGAGGTATACATGACGCTTCGCAATTAATATTATATCTTACCATGAAACATAGAAATGAGATGCGACAACGTGCTTGAGAAGCATTAGAACTATATTGCTACGATACTGTGACATCTGCAAACACTATTTCCTAGCAAGGAAGTGTCGCACTTACATTCATTCGAAGTGTATGCGAAATAAACATACCACGTCGCAATGAGTATTATATCTTATCATGAAACATAGAATTGAAATGCGATATCGCCATTTGAGAAGCATTAGAACTCTACTGCTACGATACGTTGACATCTGCAAACGCTATTTCCTAGCAAGGAAGTGTCGCACTTACATTCATTTGTAGTGTATGCGAGGTATACATAACACGTCGCAGTGAATATTAAAACTTATCATGAAACATAGATGTGAAATGCGATATCGCGATTTAAGAAGCATTAGAACTGTATTGCTTCGATACGCAGACATATGCAAACACTATTTCCTAGGAAGGATGTGTCGCATTTACATTCTTCTTATGTGTAGACGAGATACACTTAACCTTCCTGAGTGAATATCATATCTTATCATGCAGCATAAAAGTGAGATGCGATGTTTCGTTTGAAGAAGCATTAGAACCATAATGCTTCAATACGTAGGCATCTGCAAACGCTATTTCCTAGCATGGAAGTGCCGCATTTACATTCTTTTGAAGATAATACGAGGTATACATAACACTTCGCAATGAATATTATATCTTATCTCGAAACATAGAAGTGAGATGCGATATCGCGATTCAAGAAGCACTAGATCTCTATTGCTACGATGCGTAGACATCTGCAAGTGTTATTTCCTATCAAGGAAGTGTCGCATTTACCTTCTTTTGAAGTGAATACGAGGTATACATAACACTCCACAATCAATATTACATCTTATCACGAAACATAGAAATGAAATCCGACATCTCGTTTTAAGTAGCATTGGATCTCTATTGCTACGATACGTAGACATCTGCAAACGCTATTTCCTAGCATGGAAGTGTCGCATTTACATTCATTTGAAATGAATACGAGGTATACATGACACTTCGCAATGAATATTATACCTTATCTCGGAACATAGAAGTGAGATGCGATATCTTGTTTTAAGAAGCGATAGAACTCTATTGCTTCGACACGTAGACATCTGCAAATGCCATTTACATCAAGGGATAGTCGCATTTACATTCACTTGAAGTGTATGCGAGGTATACATGTCACTTCGCAATGAATATTATATCTTATCATGAAACATAGAAATGAGGTACGATATCGCGATTTAACAAGCATTAGAACTCCATTGCTACGATACGTAGAAATCTTCAAACGCTATTTCCTAGATGGAAATGTTGCATTTACATTCATTTGTAGTGTATGCGGGATATACATGACACTTCGCAGTGAATATTGTACCTTATAATGATACATAGTAGTGAGATGCGATATAGCTCTTTAAGAAGGATTAGAACTCTATTGCTTCGATACGTAGACATCTGCAAACACTATTTCCTAGAAGGAAATGTCGCATTTACATTCATTTGAAGTGTATGCGAGGTATACACGACACTTCGGAATGAATATTATATCTTATCATGAAACAAAGTAATGAGATGCGACATCTCGTTTTAAGAAGTATTAGAACTCTATTCTTTCGATGCGTGGCCATCTGGAAACGCTATTTCCTAGCAAGGAAGTGCCGCATTTATATTCTTTTGAAGTGAATACGAGGTATACATGACACTTCCCAACGCATATCAAATCTTATCATGAAACATAGAAGTGAGATGCGACTTCTCATTTTAAGAAGCATTAGAACTCTATTGCTACGATACGTAGACATCTGCAAATGCTATTTCCTAGCATGGAAGTGCCGCATTTACATTCATTTGAAGTGAATACGAGGTATATATAACACTTTGCAATGAATATTATATCTTATCATGAAACATGGGAATGAAATGCGATATCGCGATTTACGAAGCATTAGGACTCTATTGCTCCGATACGTAGACATCTGCAATCGCTACTTCCAAGCAACAAAGTGTTGCATTTACATTTTTTTCAAGTGAATGCGAGGTATACATAACATTCCACAATGAATATTATATCCTATCATGAAGTATAGAAATGAGATGCGATATCGCGTTTAATGAAGCATTAGAACTCCATTGCTTCGATACGTAGACTTCTGGAAGCGCTATTTCCTAGCATGGAAGTGTCGTGTTTACATTCTTTTGAACTGAATACGAGGCATACATAACACTGCACAATGAATATTACATCTTATCATGAAGCATAGAAATGAGATGCGATATCGCGTTTTAAGAAGCATTGGAACCCTAGTGCTATGATTTGTAGATGTCTGCAAACGCTATTTCGTAGCAAGGAAGTGTCGCATTTACATTCATTTGAAGTGGAAGCGAGGTATACATGACACTTCGCAATGAATATTATATCTTATCATGAAACATAGAAATGAGAAACGATATCGTGATTTAAAATGCATTAGAACTCTATTGCTACGATACGTAGACATCTGCAAACGCTATTTGCTAGCATGGAAGTGTCGCATTTACATTCTTGTGTAGTGAAATCGAGGTATACATGACACTTCGCAATGTATATTATATCTTATCATGAAACATAGGAATGAGATGCGATATCGCATCTTAAGAAGCATTAGAAATCTATAGCTACGATACGTAGACATCTGCAATCGCTATTTCCTAGCTAGGAAGTGTCGCATTTACATCCTTTTGAAGTGAATACGAAGTATACATAATACTTCGCAATGAATATTATATCTTATCATGAAACATAGAAATGAGATGCGACATCTCGTTTTAAGAAGCATTAGAACTCTATTGCTACGATACGTAGACATCTGCAAACGCTATTTCCTAGCATGGAAGTGTCGCATTTACATTCTTTTGAAGTGAATACGAGGTATACATAACACTCGACAATGAATATTATATCTTATCACGAAACATAGAAATGAAATGCTACATCTCGTTTTAAGAAGCATTAGAACTCTAATGCTACGATTCGTAGAAATCTGCAAACGCTATTTGCTAGCATGGAAGTGTCGCATTTACATTCTTGTGTAGTGAATACGAGATATACATGACACTTCGCAATGAATATTATATCTTATCATGAAACATAGGAATGTGTTGCGATATCGCGTTTTGAGAAGCATTAGAGCTCTATTGCTACGATACGTAGACATCTGGAAACGTAATTTCCTAGAAAGGAAGTGTCGCATTTACATTCTCTTGAGAGGAATACGATGTATACATGACACTTCGCAATGAATATTATATCTTATGATGAAACATAGACATGAGATGCGATACGGCGGTTCAAGAAGCATTAGAACTCTATTTCTTCGATACGTAGATATCTGCAAACCTCATTTCCTGGCAAGGAAGTGTCGCATTTACATTCTTTTGAAGTGAATACGAGGTGTCACGTCCGGCGAAACTATTTTCCGTTGCTCCGGAGGCTTTACGACACAAGTCTATTTTTCGGTAATTCGGTCCGCGGGAACGCGTTAAGACCGGGTTCGACAATTTCTGCAGACGCGACACTAGCGAAAACACTCGCGATAATAAGGGAATGACCCTACCTTTCGATGACTTCTCTCTCGATTTGTACGTAGAAACGGCGTGGAGGATCGTTCGCTGGGATCGTATCGGATTTCTTTCTGTTGGCTGCTACGGAAATCTCGATCAGTTGCCAGCGAAGAGGAGGACGGCGGTCGGAATTCAGCGATGATGCTGAATGTGGCAGAATCGTCGTGATGCGTCGTGGTGTCTGGATCGGAAGCGTCGGCGGTCGCTTCGGAAAGCGGCGTCTGGGCTGATGCGTAGGCAGGTCGTTGGTATACGAGGACTCTCGGAACGCCCTCCAAATATTCACGCACAAGTGATCGTATGAAAATCTTCCTACTTGCACGTCGCGTTCTTCGCAAACCGGAAGCACGATTCATTCACCAGGTTTTTCTGTACTTTCGAGTAAGATCTGAAGGATAGGCGGCGGTCTCAACGTCACAAAGCCGATTTCTATACTCCTTCAATTTGATGAAGAGCAACCCCAGTTGTATGGAACAACCCGTGGAAGAATTCGTAGTTAAATGTAATGTTAAAAGTAGAACTAGTATTGTAAACACTTGATAGAATTAATGGATGTGGAAATAGTAGACTTGGTAAAAGAACTTGTACTTGGATATAGTAAAAGTAAAAATAAAATATATTCTAGGTTTAAAGTATACAAGAACTGGAATTATTATAAGACTAAGGCTAAGTTAAAATGGAAATAAATATACGTTGCCTGAACCCTACATTGAGGTGGCTAACGATCTAGAACTAGAGGTTTCGACTCCTCGGTAGGAGATCTCGCGTCAGAGTGTGTGCACTGGAGACGCGTCTCTGACCTCCTCAGTTCGCGGGGCGCTACGGTCGCGGACGCTCGTGGTAGGGAGATTGCGGTCCCGCGAGTGGGGGACTCGCGTCTCGAAGCGGAGAGCGCGCGGTCTAGCGAGTGGGGACTCGCGGCTCGTGGTGGGGCTAGCGGCGCATGCCGCTGCCCGGACGCATCTTACTTACTATAACTTAGATCGAGGAATTCTTATATATGCGTCATGATATGGTATGTATGTCCTAGCTTAGAAGTAATATATAGGGTCTAGCAGATCCGGTTCCCGGAATTGGAAAAGACCCCATTCAGGTGATGGGCTGCGGCTACGTCTTCCTGCAGGACGAATCCTCGGTGCGAGGGAGATAGGGCTGCCCGTCCTTGGTGCGGGCGAGACAGGTATACTCGGTGGTGCGAGTGAGACACTGGTGCCCGGTACGAGCGAGACAGGTATACTCCGCGGCGCGACTGAGGCAGCGGAACTCGGTGTGAGTGAGCGCGCGCACGAACACTTCCAGTTGCTGGTTCTGCAGGCGAGTTTGGCTGGTTGCATGCGTCCAGGGGTTGATGCTGGGGGGTGCAAGGAGGTTCCTTTCTAGGAAATAACGTTCCCAGATATCTCTGTATCGAAGCTATAGAGTACTAATTCCCCTTAAAACGCATTTTAATTCACATTTTGGACATTTCCTTTCCAGGAGATAGCGTTTGCAGATGTCTACGTATCGTAGCAATAGAGCTCTAATGCTTCTTAAATCCCGATATCGCATTTCATTACTATGTTTCATTGATAGGGTACAATATTCATTGTGGAGTGTTATGTATACCTCGTATTCACTCAAAAAGAATGTAAAGGCGACACATCCTTCCTATTAAATAGCGTTTGTAGATGTCTCCGTATCGACGAAGTAGAATTGTAATGTTTCTTAAATCCCGATATCGCATTTCATTCCTGTGTTTCGTGATAGGGTATAATATTCATTGCGAAGTGTCATGTATACCTCGTATTTACTTCAAATGAATGTAAATGCGACACTTCCTTGCTAGGAAATAGCGTTTGCAGATGTCTCCGTATCGAAGCAGTAGAGTTCTGGTGCTTCTTAAATCCGATATCTCATTTCATTACTATGTTTCGTAATAGGGTATTTTATTCATTGTGGAGTGTTATGTATACCTCGTATTCACTTCAAAAGAATGTAAATGCGACTATTCCCTACTAGGAAATAGAGCTTGCAGATGTCTCTTCATTGATAGGGTATAATATTCATTGTGGAGTGTTATGTATTCCTCGTATTCACTTAAAAAGAATGTAAAGGCGACACATCCTTCCTATTAAATAGCGCTTGTAGATGTCTCCGTATCGAGGAAGTAGAGTTGTAATGCTTCTTAAATCCCGATATCGCATTTCATTCCTGTGTTTCGTGATAGGGTATAATATTCATTGCGAAGTGTCATGTATACCTCGTATTCCGTTCAAAAGAATGTAAATGCGACACTTCCATTATAGGAAATTGCGTTTGCAGATATCTTCGTATCGCAGCAATAGAGTTCTAATGCTTCTTAAATCGCAATATCGCATCTCATTTCTATGTTTCATGATAAGATATTGTATCCACTGCGAAGTGTCATGCATAGCTCGTACTCACTTCAAAAGAATGTAAATACGACACTTCCTTGCATGGAAATAGCGGTTGCAGATATCTAAGTATCGAGGCAATAGGGTTCTAATGCATCTTAGAACGCGATATCGCATCTCATTTATATGTTTCATGATAAGATATAATATCATTCCGATGTGTCATGTATAGCTCGTATTCACTTCAAAAGAATGTAAATGCGACACTTCCTTGCTAGGAAATAGCGTTTCCAGATGTCTACGTATTGTAGCAATAGAGTTCTAATGCTTCTCAAAACGCGATATCGCAACCCATTCCTATGTTTCATGATAAGACATAATATTCATTGCGAAGTGTCATGTATATCTCGTATTTACTTCAAAAGAATGTAAATGCGAAACATCCATGCTAATAAATAGCGTTTGCAGATGTCTACGTATCGTAGCAATAGAGTTCTAATGCTTCTTAAAATGAGAAGTCGAATTACATTTCTATGTTTTGTAATAAGATATAATATTCATCACGAAGTGTCATGTATACCTCGTATTCACTTTAAAAGAATGTAAATGCGACACTTGCATTCTAGGAGATAGCGTTTGCAGATGTTTACGTATCGTAGCAATAGAGTTCTAATGCTACATAAAACGAGATATCCCATTTCATTTCTATGTTTCGTGATAACATATAATATTCATTGTGGTGTGTTATGTATACCTCGTATTCACTTCAAAAGAATGTAAGTGCGACACTTCCTTGCTAGGAGATAACATTTGCAGATGTCTACGCATCGTAGCAATAGATTTCTAGTGCTTCTTAGATCGCGATATCTCATTTCACTTCTATGTTTCGTGATAAGATATAATATTCATTGTGGAGTGTTATGTATACTTCGTATTCACTTCAAAAGAATGTAAATGCGACACTTCCTTGCTAGGAAATATTGTTTGCAGATGTCTGCGTATCGTAGCAATAGAGATCTAATGCTTCTTAAAACGCGATATCGCATCACACTTCTATGTTTCATGATAAGATGTAATATTCATTGCGAAGTGTCGTGCATACCTTGTCTACACGCCAGAAGAACGTAAACGCCACACTTCCTTGCTAGGAATTGGCATTTGCAGATCTCCACGTATCGAAGCAATAGGGTTCAAATGCATCTTAAAACGAGATGTCGCATCTCATTCCTATGTTTCATGATAAGATATAATATTCATTGTGGAGTGTTATGTATACTTCGTATTCACTTCAAAAGAATGTAAATGCGACACTTCCATGCTAGGAAATATTGTTTTCAGATGTCTACGTATCGTAGCAATAGATTTCTAATGCTTCTTAAAACGCAATATCGCATCTCACTTCTATGTTTCATGATAAGATATAATATTCATTGCGAAGTGTCGTGTATACCTCGCATACACTTCTAATGAATGCAAATGCGACATAGCGATAATGCGGTGCATGAAGCATGACAAATTAAATGCTTCGGCACCTGGACATCTATAAATGCTATCCCCGGGCAAGAAAGTGTAGGGTTCACACTCAATTCATGTGCAGAAGCAGATAAACATAACGCGATGCTATGAATATTACGTCTTATCACGAAATATAGAAGTAAGATGCGTTTTACGAAGCATTAGAACTCTATTGCTTCTAAACCTTCAGATATAGAAACGAAATTCCGTAGCAAGGAAGTGATGCATTTACAATCATTTGAAGTGTAGAGGAGATATACATAACGCGTTGCATTGAAATTACATCTTATCATGTGACTTAGAACTGATATGCGATATCGCGTTTTATAAAGAGTTAGAAATCTATTGCTTCGATGCGTAGACATCTGGAAACGTATTTCCTAGCAAGGAAGTGTGGCATTTACATTCTTTTGAAGTGTAGGCGAGGTGTACATAATACTTCGGAATGAATATTATATCTTATCATGTAACATACAAATGGGACGCGATATCGCGTTTTAAGAAGCATCAGAACTCTATGCCCTCGACGCGGAGACATCTGCAAACGCCATTTCCTAGCATGGAAGTGTCGCACTTAAATTCTTTTGAATTGAATACGAGGTATACATGACATTTCGCAATGAATATTATATCTTATCACGAAACAAATAAATGGGATGCGATACCGCGATTTAAGTAGCATTAGAAATCTATTGCTACGATACGTAGACACCTGAATACGCTATTTCCAAGCAAGGAATAGTCGCATTTACATTCTTTTGAAGTGAATACGATGTATACATGACACTTCGCAATGAATATTATATCTTATCACGAATCATAGAAGTGAGATGGCGATATCGCGTTTTAAGATGCTTTAGAATCTTATTGCCTCGACGCGTAGACATCTGCAGACGCTATTCCCTAGCATGGAAGTGTCACATTTACATTCTTGTGAAGTGAATACGAGGTATACGTGACACTTCGCAATGAATATTATTTCTTATCATGAAGCATAGAAATGAGATGCGATATCGCGTTTTGAGAAACATTAGAACACTATTGCTACGAGACGTAGACATCTGCAAGCGCTATTTCCTAGCAAGGAAGATTCGCATTTACATTCTTCTGAAGTGAAGACGAGGAATACATGACACTTCGTAATGAACATTATATCTTATCATGTAACATATAAGTGAGATGCGATATCGCGTCTTAAGAAGCATTAGAACCCTATTGCCTAGATGGGGAGATATCTGGAAACGCTACTTCCTAGCATGGAAGTGTCGCATTTACATTCTTTTGAAGTGAATTCGAGGTATACATGACACTTCGGAATGAATATTATATCTTATCATGAAACACGGAAGAGGGATGCGATATCGCGTTTTAAGGAGCATTAGAACTCTACGGCCTCGATGCGGAGACAACTGCAAACAGTATTTCCTAGCAAGCAGTAGTCGCATTTACATTCTTTTGAAGTGAATACGAGGTACACATGACACTTCGCAATGAATATTATATCTTATCATGAAACACAGAAGAGGGATGCGATATCGCGTTTTAAGAAGCATTAGAACTCTATGGCCTCGATGCGGAGATATCTGCAAACGCTATTTCCTAGCATGGAAGTGTCGCACTTACATTCTTTTGAAGTGAATACGAGATATACATGACATTTCGCAATGAATATTATATCTTCACACGAAACATATAAATGGGATGCGATATCGCGATTTATGTAGCATTAGAACTCTATTGCTACGATACGTAGACATCTGTAAACGCTATTTCCTAGCAAGCAATAGTCGCATTTACTTTCTTTTCAATTGAAGGTGTGGTTCTGGTCAATCGAGGTGTACATGACACTTCGCAATGAATATTATATCTTATCACGAAACATAGAAATGAGATGCGATATCGCGATTTAAGTAGCATTAAAACCCTTTGGCTACGATACGTAGACGTCTGAAAACGCTATTACCAAGCAAGGAAGTGTCGCATTTACATTCAATTGGAGAGAATACGAGGTATAGATGACACTTCGCAATGAATATTATATCTTATCATGAAACATAGAAGTGAGATGCGATATCGCGTTTTAAGAAGCATTAGTGCTGTATTGCCTCGACGCGTAGACATCTGCAGACGCTATTTCCTAGCATGGCAGTGTCGCATTTACATTCTTTTGTAGAGAATACGAGGTGTACATGACACTTCGCAATGAATATTATATCTTATCACGAGACATAGAAATGAGATGCGATATCGCGATTTAAGTAGCATTAGAACACTATTGCTACGATACGCAGATATCTGAATAAGCTATTTCCTACGATGGAACTGTTGCATTTACAATCTTTTGGGGAGAATACGAGGTATACATGACACTTCGCAATGAATATTATATCTTATCATGAAACATAGAAGAGAGATGAGATATCGCGTAAGTAGCATTAGAAATCTATTGCTACGATACGTAGACACCTGAATACGCTATTTCCTAGCATGGAAATGTCGCATTTACATTCTTTTGTAGTGAATACGAGGTGTACATGACACTTCGCAATGAATATTATATCTTATCATGAAACATAGAAGTGAGATGCGATATCGCGTTTTAAGAAGGATTAGAACTGTATTGCCTCGACGCGTAGACATCTGCAGACGCTATTTCCTAACATGGAAGTGTCGCATTTACATTCTTTTGTAGTGAATACGAGGTGTACATGACACTTCGCAATGAATATTATATCTTTTCACGAAACATAGAAGAGGGATGCGACATCGCGTTTTAAGAAGCATTAGAACTCTATGGCCTCGATGCGGAGACATCTGCAAACGCCATTTCCTAGCATGGAAGTGTCGCACTTACATTCTTTTGAAGTGATTACGAGGTATACATGACATTTCGCAATGAATATTATATATAATAACGAAACATATAAATGGGATGGGATACCGCGATTTATGTAGCATTAGAACTCTATTGCTACGATACGTAGACATCTGAATAAGCTATTTCCTAGGAAGGAAGTGTTGCATTTACATTCGTTTGGAGAGAATACGAGGTATACATGACACTTCGCAATGAAAATGATATCTTATTATGAAACATAGAAGGCAGATGCGATATCGCGTATTAAGAAACATTAGAACTGTATTGCCTCGACGCGTAGACATCTGCTGACGCTATTTCCTAGCATGGAAGTGTCGCATTTACATTCTTTTGTAGTGAATACGAGGTGTACATGACACTTCGCAATGAATATTATATCTTTCACGAAACATAGAAAAGGGATGCGATATCGCGTTTTAAGAAGCATTAGAACTCTATGGCCTCGATGCGGAGACATCTGCAAATGCTATTTCCTAGCATGGAAGTGTCGCACTTACATTCTTTGAAGTGAATACGAGGTATACATGACATTTCGCAATGAATATTATATCTTATCACAAAACATGTAAATGGGATGCGATACCGCGATTTAAGTAGCATTAGAACTCTATTGCTACGATACGTAGACATCTGCAAACGCTATTTCCTAGCATGGAAGTGTCGCATTTACATTCTTTTGTAGTGAATACGAGGTGTACATGACACTTCGCAATGAATATTATATGTTATCACGAAACATAGAAGATACATGCGATATCGCGTTTTAAGAAGCATTAGAACTCTATGGCCTCGATGCGGAGACATCTACAAACGCTATTTCCTAGCATGGAAGTGTCGCATTTACATTCTTTTGCAGTGAATACGAGGTGTACATGACACTTCGCAATGAATATTATATCTTATCATGAAACATAGAAGAGAGATGCGATATCGCGTTTTAAGAAGGATTAGAACTGTATTGCCTCGGCGCGTAGACATCTGCAGACGCTATTTCCTAGCATGGAAGTGTCACACTTACATTCTTTTGAAGTGAATACGGGGTACACATGACACTTCGCAATGAATATTATACCTTATCATGAAACATAAAAATGCGATGCGATATCTCGTTTTAGGAAGCATTAGAACTCTACTGCTTCGATGCGTAGATATCTGCAAACGCCATTTCCTAGCAAGTAAGTGTCGCATTTACATTCATTTGAAGTGTATTCGAGGTATAAGTGACACTTCGTAATGAATATTATATATTATCATGAAACATAGGAATGAGATGCGATATCGCGTTATAAGAAGCACGAGAACTCTACTGCTTCGATAAGTAGACATCTGCAAACGCTATAACCTAGCAAGGAATAGTCGCATTTTTATTCTTCTGAAGTGAATACGAGTTATACATGTCACTTCGCAATGAATATTATATCTTATCATGAAACATAGATATGAAATGCGACATCTCGTTTTTAGAAGCATTAGAATTCTATTGTTTCGATAGGCAGACATCTCCGAACGACATTTCCTAGCAAGAAAGTGTCGCATTTACATTCATATAAAGTGTATGCGAGCGTAGGTAACACTTCGCAATGAATATTATATCTTATCATGAGGCATAGAAGTGATATTCGATATCGCGTTTTAAGAAGCATTAGAACTCTATTGCTACGATACGTAGATATCTGGAAACGATATTTCCTAGCAGGAAAGTGTCGCATTTACATTTACTTGAAGTGAATACAAGGTATTTGTGACGCTTCCCAATGAATATTATATCTTATCATGAGACATAGAAATGTCATGCAATATCGCGTTTTAAGAAGCATTAGAAATCTATTGCTACGATTCGTAGACTTCCGCAAACGCTATTTCCTAGCAAGGAAGTGTCGCATTTACATTCATTCGAAATAAATACAAGGCATACATGATACTTCGCAATGAATATTGTATCTTATCATGAAACATAGTAATGAGATTCGATATCGCGTTTTAAGGAGCATTAGAACCCAAATGCTACTATACGTAGATATCTGGAAACGATATTTCCTAGCAACAAAGTGTCGCATTTACAATCTTTTGAAGTGAATACGACGTATACATGACACTTCGCAATGAATATTGTATCTTATCATGAAACATAGAAATGAGATGCTATATCGCGTTTAAAGAATCATTAGAACTCTATTGCATCGATACGTAGACATGTGCAAACGCTATTTCCTAGCAAGGTATAGTCGCATTTTCATTCTCTTGAGGTGAATACGAGGTATACATGACACTTCGCAATGAATATTATATCTTATCATGAAACATAGAAACGGGATGCGATATCGCGTTTTAAGAAGCATTAGAACTCCATTGCTTCGATACGTAGACAACTGCAAACGATATTTCCTAGCAACGAAGTGTCGCATTTACATTGTTTTGAAGTGAATACTAGGTATACGTGACACTTCGCAATGAATATTATATCTATCATGAAACATAGAAATGAGATGCGATACCGCGTTTTATGGAGCATTAGAACTCCATTGCTACAATACGTAGACCTCTGCAAACGCTATTTCCTAGCATGGAAGTGTCGCATTTACTTTCCTTTGAAGTGAATTCGAGGTATACGTGACATTTCGCAATGAACATTATATCTTATCTCGGAACATAGAAATGAAATGCGACATGTCGTTTTAAGATGCATTAGAACTCCATTGCTACGATACGTAGATATCCGGAAACGCTACTTCCCAGCAAGGAAGTGTCGCATTTACATTCTTTTGAAGTGAAGACGCGTTTACATGACACTTCTCAATGATTATTATATCTTATCATGAAACATTGAAATGAGATGCGATATCGCGATTTAAGATGCATTAGAACTGTATTGCTACGATACGTACATATCTGGAAACGCTAATTCCTAGCAAGGAAGTGTCGCCCTTACAATCTTTTGAAGTGAATACGAAGTATACATGACACTTTGCAATGATTATTATATCTTGTCATGAAACATAGAAATGAGATGCGATATCGCGTTTTGAGAAGCATTAGAACTCTATTGCCTCGATACGTAGACATCAGAAAACGCTATTTCCTAGGAAGGAAGTGTCGCATTTACATATTCACTTCAAGTGTATGCGACGTATAAGTGACACTTCGCAATGAATATTTAATCGTTTCATGAGACATAGAAATGAGATGCGACATCCCGTTTTAATAAGCATTAGAAACCTATTGTTTCGATACGTGGACATTTGCAAACGATATTTCCTAGCAACGAAGTGTCGCATTTACATTCTTTTAAGGTGAATACGATTTATACATGACACTTCGCAATGAATATTATATCTTCTCTCGAAACATAGAAGTGAGATGCGATATAGCGATATATGAGGCACTAGAACTTTATCGCTACGATACGTAGACATCTGCAAACGCCATTTCCTAGCAAGGAAGTGTCGCATTTACATTCTTTTGAAGTGAATACGAGGTATACATGACACTTCGCAATGAATATTATATCTTATCTTGAAACATAGAAGTGAGATGCGATATCGCGTTTTAAGAAGCATTAGATCTCTATTGCTACGATACGTAGATATCTGCAAACGCTATTTCCTAGCTTGGAAGTGTCGCATTTACATTCTTGTGGAGTGAGTACGAAGTATACACGACACTTCGCAATGAATATTATATCTTATCATGAAACATAGGAGTGAGATGCGATACCGCGTTTTAGGAAGCATTAGAACTCTATTGCTACGATACGTAGACATCTGCAACCGCTATTTCCTAGCATGCAAGTGTCGCATTTACATTCTTTTGAAGTGAATACGAGGTATACATGACACTTCGCAATGAATATTATAATTTATCATGGAACATAGAAATAAAATGCGACATCTCGTTTTAAGAAGCATTAGAACTCTATTCTTTCGATACGTGGTCATCTGGAAACTCTATTTCCTAGCAAGGAAGTGTCGCATTTACATTCTTTTGAAGTGAATACGACGTATACATGACACTTCGCAATGAATATTATATCTTATCTCGAAACATAGAAGTGAGATGCGATATCGCGATATAAGAAGCACTAGAATTCTATTGCTACGATACGTAGACATATGCAAACGCTATTTCCTAGCATTGATGTGCCGCATTTACTTTCTTTTGAAGTGAATACGTGGTATACGTGACATTTCGCAATGAATATTATATCTTATCACGAAGCATAGAAATGAGTTGCGATATCGCGATTTAAGCAGCATAAGAACTCTACTGCTAAGATACGTAGACATCTGCAAACGCTATTTCCAAGCAAGGAATGGTCGCATTTACATTCCTATGAAGCGAATACGTGTAAAACATCACACTTCGCAATGAATATTATATCTTGTCATGAAGCATAGAAGGGAGATGCGATATCCCGTTTTAAGAAGCATAAGAAATCTATTGTTACGGTACGCAGATATCTGGAAACGCTATTTCCTAGCTAGGAAGTGTCGCATTTACATTTTTTTGAAGTGAATAAGAGGCAAACATGACACTTCGCAAGGAATATTATTCCTTATCACGAAACATAGGAATGAGATGCGATATCGCGATTTAAGAAGCATTAGAACTCTGTAGCTTCGATACGGAGACATCTGCAGTCGCTATTTCCTAGTAAGGAAGTGTCGCATTTACATTTATTTGAAGTGGATACGAGGTATACATGACACTTCGCAATGAATATTATATCTTATGATGAAACATCGAAATGAAATGCGATATCGCGTTTTAAGAAGCGTCAGAACTCTATTGCTACGATACGTAGACATCAGCAAACGCTATATCCTAGCAAGGAAGTGTCGCATCTACATTCTTTTGAAGTGAACGCGAGGTATACATAACACTCCACAATGAATATTATATCTTATCATGAAACATAGAAGTAAGATGCGATATCGCGATTTAAAAAGCATTAGAACTCTCTTGCTACGATACGTAGACATATGCAAACGCTATTTCCTAGCAAGGAGGTGTCGCATTTACATTCTTCTGAAGTGAATACGAGGTATACATGACACTTCGCAATGAATATTATATCTCATCATGAAACAGAGAATCGAGATGCGACACCTCGTTTTAAGATGCATTAGATCTCTATTGCTACGATACATAGACATCTGCTAACGCTATTTCCTAGCAAGGAAGTGTCGCATTTACATTCTTTTGAGGTGAATTCGCGGTATAAATGACACTTCGCAATGAATATTATATCTTATCATGAAACAGAGAAATGGGATGCGATATCTCGTTTTAAGAAGCACTAGAACTCTGTTGTTTCGATGCATGGACATCTGGAAACGCTACTTCTTAGCAAGGAAGTGTCGCATTTACATTCGTTTGAAGTGAATGCGAGGTGTACATGACACTTCGCAATGAATATTATATCTTATCATGAAACAGAGAATCGAGATGCGACATCTCGTTTTAAGATGCATTAGATCTCTATTGCTACGATACGTAGACATCTGTAAACGCTATTTCATAGCAAGGAATAGTCGCATTCAAATTCTTTTGAAGCGAATACGAGGTATACATGACAATTCGCAATGAATATTATATCTTATCATGAAACAGGGAAATGAGGTGCGACATCACGTTTTAAGAAGCAATAGAACTCTATTGTTTCGATACTTAGACATCTGGGAACGCTATTTCCTAGCAAGGAACTGTCGCATTTACATTCATTTGAAGCGAATACGAGGCATACATGACACTACGCAATGAATATTATACCTTATCATGAATCGTAGGAGTGAGATGCGATATCGTGTTTTAAGAAGCACTAGAACCTCTATTGCTACGATACGTAGACATCTGGAAACGCTAATTCCTAGCAAGGAAGTGTCGCATTTACATTCCTTTGAAGTGAATAGGAGGTATTCATGACACTTCGCAATGAATATTATATCTTATCATGAAACATAGAAATGAGATGCGATATCGCATTTTATGAAGCATTAGAACGCTATTGCTACGATCCGTAGACATCTGCAAACGCTATTTCCTAGCATGGAAGTGTCGCATTTACATACTTTTGAAGTGAATACGAGGTATACATAACACTCTACAATGAATATTATATCTTATCACGAAACATAGAAATGAAATGCCACATCTCGTTTTAAGAAGCATTAGAAGTCTATTGTTTCGATACGCAGACATCTGCGAACGATATTTCCTAGCAAGAAAGTGTCGCATTTACATTCATTTAACGTGAATTCGAGGTGCAGGTAACACTTCGCAATGATTATTATATCTTATCATGAGACATAGAAATGAGATTCGGTATCGCGTTTTAAGAAGCATTAGAACTCTATTGCTACGATACGTAGATATCTGGAAACGATATTTCCCAGCAGGGAAGTGTAGCATTTTCATTCTTCTGAAGTGAATACGAGGTATACATGACACTTCGCAATGAATATTATATCTTATCATGAAACATAGAAGAGAGATGCGATATCGCGTATTAAGAAACATTAGAACTGTATTGCCTCGACGCGTAGACATCTGCAGACGCTATTTCCTAGCATGGAAGTGTCGCATTTACATTCTTTTGTAGTGAATACGAGGTGTACATGACACTTCGCAATGAATATTATATGTTATCACGAAACATAGAAGAGACATGCGATATCACGTTTTAAGAAGCATTAGAACTCTATGGCCTCGATGCGGAGTCATCTGCAGACGCTATTTCCTAACATGGAAGTGTCGCATTTACATTCTTTTGTAGTGAATACGAGGTGTACATGACACTTCGCAATGAATATTTTATGTTATCACGAAACATAGAAGAGACATGCGATATCGCGTTTTAAGAAGCATTAGAACTCTATGGCCTCGATGCGGAGACATCTGCAAACGCTATTTCCTAGCATGGAAGTGTCGCACTTACATTCTTTTGAAGAGATTACGAGGTATACATGACATTTCGCAATGAATATTATATCTTATAACGAAACATATAAATGGGATGGGATACCGCGATTTATGTAGCATTAGAGCTCTATTGCTACGATAAGTAGACATCTGCAAACGCTATTTCCTAGCAAGCAATAGTCGCATTTACTTTCTTTTCAATTGAATACGAGGAGTACATAACACTTCGCAATGAATATTATATCTTATCACGAAACATAGAAATGAGATGCGATATCGCGATTTAAGTAGCATTAGAACTCTATTGCTACGATACGTAGACATCTGAATAAGCTATTTCCTAGGAAGGAAGTGTTGCATTTACATTCGTTTGGAGAGAATACGAGGTATACATGACACTTCGCAATGAATATGATATCTTATCATGAAACATAGAAGACAGATGCGATATCGCGTATTAAGAAACATTGGAACTGTATTGCCTCGACGCGTAGACATCTGCTGACGCTATTTCCTAGCATGGAAGTGTCGCATTTACATTCTTTTGTAGTGAATACGAGGTGTACATGACACTTCGCAATGAATATTATATCTTATCATGAAACATAGAAGAGAGATGCGATATCGCGTTTTAAGAAGGATTAGAACTGTATTGCCTCGGCGCGTAGACATCTGCAAACGCTATTTCCGAGCAGGGTAGTGTCGCATTTACATTCATTTCAAGTGTATACGAGGTATAAGTGACACGTCGCAACGAATATTATATCTTAACATGAAACATAGGAATGAGATGCGATATCGCGTTTTAAGAAGCATTAGAACTCTATTGCTACGATACGTAGACATTTCAAAACGCTATTTCCTAGCAAGGAAGTGTCGCATTTACATTGATTTGAAGTGAATACGATGCATACATGACACTTCGTAATGAATATTATATCTTATCATGAAACATAGAAATGAGATGCGATATCGCGTTATAAGAAGCACGAGAACTCTACTTCTTCGATAAGTAGACATCTGCAAACGCTATAACCTAGCAAGGAATAGTCGCATTTTCATTCTCTTGAGGTGAATATGAGGTATACATGACACTTCGCAATGAATATTATATCTTATCATGAAATATAGAAAAGAAATGCGATATCGCGTTTAAAGAAGCGTTAGAACTCTACTGCTACGATAAGTAGGCATCAGAAAACGCTATTTCCTAGCAAGGAATAGTCGCATTTTCATTCTCTTGAGGTGAATACGAGGTATACATGACACTTCGTAATGAATATTATATCTTATCATGAAACATAGAAATGAGATG
Source organism: Xylocopa sonorina (assembly GCF_050948175.1). NCBI lineage: Eukaryota > Metazoa > Arthropoda > Insecta > Hymenoptera > Apidae > Xylocopa > Xylocopa sonorina. Next base: position 172,535 of record NC_135205.1, read on the forward strand.
CGATATCGCGATTTAAGAATCATTAGAACCCTATTGCTACGATACGTAGACATCTGCAAACGCTATTTTCTAGCAAGGAAGTGTCGCACTTATATTCTTTTGAGCGGAATACGAGGTATACATGACAGTTCGCAATGAATGTTATATCATATCATGAAACATAGAAATGAGGTGCGATATCGCGACTTAAGAAGCATTAGAACTCTATTGTTTCGATACGTAGACACTTGGAAACGCTATTTCCTAGCAAGGAAGTGTCGCATTTACCTTCTTTAGAATTGAATACGTGGTATACATGACACTTCGTAATGAATATTGTATCTTACCATGAAATATAGAAATGAGATGCGATATCCCGTTTTAGGAAGCATTACAGCTCTATTGCTTCGATACGTAGACATCTGCAAACGTTATTTCCTAGCAAGGAATAGTCGCATTTACATTCTTTTGAAGTGAATGCTAGGTATACTTGACACTTCGCAATGAACATTATATCTTATCATGAAACATAGAGGTGAGATGCGATATCGCGTTTCAAGAAGCATTATAACTCTACTGCCTCGATACGTACACATCTGCAAACGCTATTTCCTAGCAAGGAAATGTCGCATTTACATTCATTTGAAGTGTATGCGAGGTATACATGACACTTCGCAATGAATATTATATCTTATCATGAAACATAGAAATGAGTTCCGATATCGCGTTCTAAGAAGCATTAGAACTCCATTGCAACGATACGCGGAAATCTGCAAACGCTATTTCCTAGCAAGCAAGTGGCGCATTTACATTCATTTGAAGTCGATACGAGGTATACATGAAACTTCGCAATGAATATTATATCTTATCGCGAATCATAGAAATGAGATGCGATATCGCGATTTAAGTAGAATTAGAACAATATTGCTTCGATAGGTAGACATCTGGAAACGCTATTTCCCAGTAAGGAATTGTCGCATTTACATTCTTTTGACCGAAATACGAAGTATACATGACACTTCGCAATGAATATTATATCTTATCATGAGACATAGAAATGAGATGCGATATCGCGTTTTATGAAGCATTAAAAATCTATTGCTGCGATACGTAGACATTTGCAAACGCCATTTCCTAGCATGGAAGTTCCGCATTTACATTCATTTGAAGTGAATACGAGACATACATGACACTTCGCAATGAACATTATACCTTATCATGAAGCATATAAATGAGGTGCGTCATCGCGTTTTAAGAAGCATTAGAACGCTATTGCTACGATCCGTAGACATCTGCAAACGCTATTTCCTAGCATGGAGGTGTCGCATTTACATACTCTTGAAATGAATACGAGGTATACATAACACTCTACAATGAATATTATATCTTATCACGAAACATAGAAATGAAATGCGACATCTCGTTTTAAGAAGCATTAGACCCCTATTGCTACGATACGTAGACATCTGGAAACGCTATTTCCTAGCAAGAAAGTGTCGCATTTACATTCATTTAACGTGAATTCGAGGTGCAGGTAACACTTCGCAATGATTATTATATCTTATCATGAGACATAGAAATGAGATTCGGTATCGCGTTTTAAGAAGCATTAGAACTCTATTGCTACGATACGTAGATATCTGGAAACGATATTTCCCAGCAGGGAAGTGTAGCATTTTCATTCTTCTGAAGTGAATACGAGGTATACATGACACTTCGCAATGAATATTATATCTTATCATGAAACATAGAAGAGAGATGCGATATCGCGTATTAAGAAACATTAGAACTGTATTGCCTCGACGCGTAGACATCTGCAGACGCTATTTCCTAGCATGGAAGTGTCGCATTTACATTCTTTTGTAGTGAATACGAGGTGTACATGACACTTCGCAATGAATATTATATGTTATCACGAAACATAGAAGAGACATGCGATATCACGTTTTAAGAAGCATTAGAACTCTATGGCCTCGATGCGGAGTCATCTGCAGACGCTATTTCCTAACATGGAAGTGTCGCATTTACATTCTTTTGTAGTGAATACGAGGTGTACATGACACTTCGCAATGAATATTTTATGTTATCACGAAACATAGAAGAGACATGCGATATCGCGTTTTAAGAAGCATTAGAACTCTATGGCCTCGATGCGGAGACATCTGCAAACGCTATTTCCTAGCATGGAAGTGTCGCACTTACATTCTTTTGAAGTGATTACGAGGTATACATGACATTTCGCAATGAATATTATATCTTATAACGAAACATATAAATGGGATGGGATACCGCGATTTATGTAGCATTAGAGCTCTATTGCTACGATAAGTAGACATCTGCAAACGCTATTTCCTAGCAAGCAATAGTCGCATTTACTTTCTTTTCAATTGAATACGAGGAGTACATAACACTTCGCAATGAATATTATATCTTATCACGAAACATAGAAATGAGATGCGATATCGCGATTTAAGTAGCATTAGAACTCTATTGCTACGATACGTAGACATCTGAATAAGCTATTTCCTAGGAAGGAAGTGTTGCATTTACATTCGTTTGGAGAGAATACGAGGTATACATGACACTTCGCAATGAATATGATATCTTATCATGAAACATAGAAGACAGATGCGATATCGCGTATTAAGAAACATTGGAACTGTATTGCCTCGACGCGTAGACATCTGCTGACGCTATTTCCTAGCATGGAAGTGTCGCATTTACATTCTTTTGTAGTGAATACGAGGTGTACATGACACTTCGCAATGAATATTATATCTTATCATGAAACATAGAAGAGAGATGCGATATCGCGTTTTAAGAAGGATTAGAACTGTATTGCCTCGGCGCGTAGACATCTGCAAACGCTATTTCCGAGCAGGGTAGTGTCGCATTTACATTCATTTCAAGTGTATACGAGGTATAAGTGACACGTCGCAACGAATATTATATCTTAACATGAAACATAGGAATGAGATGCGATATCGCGTTTTAAGAAGCATTAGAACTCTATTGCTACGATACGTAGACATTTCAAAACGCTATTTCCTAGCAAGGAAGTGTCGCATTTACATTGATTTGAAGTGAATACGATGCATACATGACACTTCGTAATGAATATTATATCTTATCATGAAACATAGAAATGAGATGCGATATCGCGTTATAAGAAGCACGAGAACTCTACTTCTTCGATAAGTAGACATCTGCAAACGCTATAACCTAGCAAGGAATAGTCGCATTTTCATTCTCTTGAGGTGAATATGAGGTATACATGACACTTCGCAATGAATATTATATCTTATCATGAAATATAGAAAAGAAATGCGATATCGCGTTTAAAGAAGCGTTAGAACTCTACTGCTACGATAAGTAGGCATCAGAAAACGCTATTTCCTAGCAAGGAATAGTCGCATTTTCATTCTCTTGAGGTGAATACGAGGTATACATGACACTTCGTAATGAATATTATATCTTATCATGAAACATAGAAATGAGATGCGATATCGCGATTTAAGAATCATTAGAACCCTATTGCTACGATACGTAGACATCTGCAAACGCTATTTTCTAGCAAGGAAGTGTCGCACTTATATTCTTGTGAGCGGAATACGAGGTATACATGACAGTTCGCAATGAATGTTATATCATATCATGAAACATAGAAATGAGGTGCGATATCGCGACTTAAGAAGCATTAGAACTCTATTGTTTCGATACGTAGACACTTGGAAACGCTATTTCCTAGCAAGGAAGTGTCGCATTTACCTTCTTTAGAATTGAATACGTGGTATACATGACACTTCGTAATGAATATTGTATCTTACCATGAAATATAGAAATGAGATGCGATATCCCGTTTTAGGAAGCATTACAGCTCTATTGCTTCGATACGTAGACATCTGCAAACGTTATTTCCTAGCAAGGAATAGTCGCATTTACATTCTTTTGAAGTGAATGCTAGGTATACTTGACACTTCGCAATGAACATTATATCTTATCATGAAACATAGAAGTGAGATGCGATATCGCGTTTCAAGAAGCATTATAACTCTACTGCCTCGATACGTACACATCTGCAAACGCTATTTCCTAGCAAGGAAATGTCGCATTTACATTCATTTGAAGTGTATGCGAGGTAAACATGACACTTCGCAATGAATATTATATCTTATCATGAAACATAGAAATGAGTTGCGATATCGCGTTCTAAGAAGCATTAGAACTCCATTGCAACGATACGCGGAAATCTGCAAACGCTATTTCCTAGCAAGCAAGTGGCGCATTTACATTCATTTGAAGTCGATACGAGGTATACATGAAACTTCGCAATGAATATTATATCTTATCGCGAATCATAGAAATGAGATGCGATATCGCGATTTAAGTAGAATTAGAACAATATTGCTTCGATAGGTAGACATCTGGAAACGCTATTTCCCAGTAAGGAATTGTCGCATTTACATTCTTTTGACCGAAATACGAAGTATACATGACACTTCGCAATGAATATTATATCTTATCATGAGACATAGAAATGAGATGCGATATCGCGTTTTATGAAGCATTAAAAATCTATTGCTGCGATACGTAGACATTTGCAAACGCCATTTCCTAGCATGGAAGTTCCGCATTTACATTCATTTGAAGTGAATACGAGACATACATGACACTTCGCAATGAACATTATACCTTATCATGAAGCATATAAATGAGGTGCGTCATCGCGTTTTAAGAAGCATTAGAACGCTATTGCTACGATCCGTAGACATCTGCAAACGCTATTTCCTAGCATGGAGGTGTCGCATTTACATACTTTTGAAATGAATACGAGGTATACATAACACTCTACAATGAATATTATATCTTATCACGAAACATAGAAATGAAATGCGACATCTCGTTTTAAGAAGCATTAGACCCCTATTGCTACGATACGTAGACATCTGGAAACGCTATTTCCTGGTATGTAAGTGTCGCATTTACATTCTTTTGAAGTGAATACGAGGTATTCATGACACTTCGCAATGAATATTATATCTTATCATGAAACATAGAAGTGAGATTCGATATCGCGTTTTAAGAAGCATTAGAACTCTACTGCTACGATACGTAGACATCTGCAAACAATATTTCCTAGCAAGGAAGTGTCGCATTTACATTCTTTTGAAGTGAATACGAGGTATACATAACACTCTACAATGAATATTATATCTCATCACGAAACTTAGAAATGAAATGCGACACCTCGTTTTAAGAAGCATTAGATCCCTATTGCTGCGACACGTAGACATCTGGAAACGCTATTTCCTAGCATGGAAGTGTCGCATTTACATTCTTTTGAAGTGAGTACGAGGTATACATGACACTTCGCAATGAATATTATATCTTATCATGAAACATAGAAGTGAGATGCAATATCGCGTTTTTAGAGGCATTAGAACTCTATTGCTACGATACGTAGACATCTGCAAACAATATTTCCTAGCAAGGAAGTGCCGCACTTACATCCTTTTGAATTGAATACGAAGTATACATTACACTCCACAATGTATATTACATCTTATTACGAAACATAGAAATGAAAGGCGACATCTCGTTTTAAGAAGTATAAGTACTCTACTGCTGCGATACGGCGACATCTGAAAACAATATTTCCTAGCAAGGAAGTGTCACATTTACATTCTTGTGAAGTTAACTCGACGTATACATGACACTTCGCAATGAATATTATATCTTATGATGAAACATAGAAATGAGATGCGATATGGCGATTCAAGAAGCATTATAACTCTACTTCTTCGATACGTAGATATCTGCAAACCTTATTTCCTTGCAAGGAAGTGTCGCATTTACATTCTTTTGAAGTGAATACGAGGTGTCACGTCCGGCGAAACTATTTTCCGTTGCTCCGAAGGCTTTACGACACGAGCCTATTTTTCGGTAACTCGATCCGCGGGAACGCGTTAAGACCGGGTCCGACAATTTCTGCTGACGCGACACTAGCGAAAACACTCGCGATAATAAGGGAATGACCCTACCTTTCGATGACTTCTCTCTCGATTTGTACGTAGAAACGGCGTGGAGGATCGTTCGCTGGGATCGTAGCGGATTTCGTTCTGTTGGCTGCTACTGAAATCTCGATCAGTCGCCAGCGAAGAGGAGGACGGCGTTCGGAATTCAGCGATGATGCTGAATGTGGCAGTATCGGCGTGATGCGTCGTGGTGTCTGGATCGGAAGCGTCGACGGTCGCTTCGGAAAGCGGCGTCTGGGCTGGTGCAAAGGCAGGTCGCTGGTTTACGAGGACTCTCGGAACTCCCTCCAAGTATTCACGCACAAGTGATCGTATGAAATTCTTCCTACTTGCACGTCGCGTTCTTCGCAAACCGGAAGCACGATTCATTCACAAGGTTTTTCTGTACTTTCGACTAAGATCTGAAGGTTAGGCGGAGGTCTCAACGTCACAAAGCCGATTTCTATACTCCTTCAATTTGATGAAGAGCAACCCCAGTTGTATGGAAGAACCCGTGGAAGAATTGGTAGTTAAATGTAGTGTTAATAGTAGAACTAGTATTGTAAATACTTGATAGAATTAATGGATGTGGAAATAGTAGACTTGGTAAAAGAACTTGTACTTGGATATAGTTAAAGTAAAAATAAAATATATTCTAGGTTTAAAGTATACAAGAACTGGAATTATTCTAAGACTAAGGCTAAGTTAAAATGGAAATAGAAATACGATGCCTGAACCCCACATTGAGGTGGCCAACGATCTAGAACTAGAGGTTTCGACTCCTCGGTAGGAGATCCCGAGTCAGAGTGTGTGCTCTGGAGGCGTGTCTCTGACCTCCTCGGTTCGCGGGGCGCTACGGTCGCGGACGCACGTGGTAGGGAGATTGCGGTCCCGCGAGTGGGGGACTCGCGTCTCGAGGCGAAGAGCGCGCGGTCTAGCGAGTGGGGACTAGCGGCTCGAGGTGGGGCTAGCGGCGCATGCCGCTGGCCGGACGCATCTTACTTAGTGTAACTTAGATCTAGGAATTCTTATATATGCGTCATGATATGGTATGTATGTCCTAGCTTAGAAGTAATATATAGGTTCTAGCAGATCCGGTTCCCGGAAATGGAAAAGACCCCATTCAGGTGATGGGCTGCGGCTACGTCTTCCTGCCGGACGAATCCTCGGTGCGAGGGAGATAGGGCTGCCCGTCCTTGGTGCGTGCCAGACAGGTATACTGGGCGGTACGAGTGAAGCAGCGGAACTCGGTGTGAGTGAGCGCGTGCAGGTATGCGCGCACGAACACTTCCAGTTGCTGGTTCTGCAGGCGACTTTGGCTGGTTGCATGCGACCAGGGGTTGACACTGGGGGGTGCGAGGAGGTTCCTTTCTAGGAAATTACGTTCCCAGATATCTCTGTATCGAAGCTATATAGTACTAATGCCCCTTAAAACGCCATATCGCATCTCATTTCTATGTTTCGTGATAAGATATAATATTCATTGTTGATTGTTATCTTTACCACGCATTCACTTCAAATGAATGTAAATGCGACACTTCCTTGCTAGGAAATAATGTTTGCAGATTACTACGTATCATAGCAATGGAGTTCTAATGCTTCTTAAAACGCGATATCGCATCTCATATCTATGTCTCATGATAAAATATAATATTCGTTGCGAAGTGCTATGTACTCCTCGTCTACACTTCCAATGAATGTAAATGCGACACTTCCTTGCTAGGAAACAGCGCTTGCAGATGTTCACGTATCGTAGCAATAGAGTTCCAATGCTTCTTAAAACTCGATATCGCATATCATTTCTATGTTTCATGATAAGGTATAATAATCATTCCGAAGTGTCACTTGTACCTCGTATTCACTTGAAATGAATGTAAATGCGACACTTCCTTGCTATATGAAATAGCATCTGCAGATGTCTACGTATCGAAGCAATAGGTTTCTGACACTTCTTAGAACGCGATAACGCATCTCATTTCAATGTTTCATGATGAGATATAATATTCATTGCGAAGTGTGATGTAAACGCGTGCTCACTTCAAAAGAATGTAAATGCGACACTTCCTTGCCATTAAATAGCGTTTGCAGATGTCTACGTATCGTAGCAATAGAGTTATCATGCTTTTTAAATCGCGTTGTAGCATCTCATTTCTATGTTTCATGATAAGGTATAATATTCATTGCGAAGTGTCACCTGTACCTCGTATTCACTTCAAATGTATGTAAATGCGACACTTCCTTGCTAGGAAATGGCGTTTGCTGATATCTACGTATCATACTAATAGTGTTCTAATGCATCTTAAAACGCCTTATCGCATCTCATTTCGATGTTTCGTGATAAGATATAATATTCATTGTTGAGTGTTATCTATACCTCGCATTCACTTCAAATGAATGTAAATGCGACACTTCCTTCCAAGGAAATAATGTTTGCAGATTTCTACGTATCATAGTAATGGAGTTCTAATGCTTCTTAAAACGCGATATCGCATCTCACTTCTATGTTTCATGATAAGATATAATGTTCATTGCGAAGTGTCATGTATACCTGGTATTCACTTCAGAAGCATGTAAATGCGACACTTCCTTGCTAGGAAATAGCGTATCCAGATGTCTACGTATCAAAACAATAGATTTCTAGTGCTTCCTAAAACGAGATGTCGCATCTCACTTCTATGCTTCATGATAAGATATAATATTCATTGCGAAGTGTCATGTATACCTCGTATCCACGTCAAATAATGTAAATGCGCCACTTCCTTGCTAGGAAATAGCGTTTGCAGATTTCTACGTATCGTAGCAATAGAGTTCTAATGCTTCTTATAACGCGATATCGCATCTCATTTCTATGTTTCATGAAAAGATATAATATTCATTGCGAATTGTCGTGTATACCACGCATTCACATCAAAAGAATGTAAATGCGTCACCTTCTTGCTAGGAAATAGCGTTTGCAGATGTCTGCGTATGGAAGCAATAGAGTTCTAATGCTTCTTAAATCGCGATATCGCACCTCTTTTCTATGTTTCATGGTAAGATATATTATTCATTGCGAAGTGTCATGTATACCACGCGTACACTTCAATTGAATGTCAAGGCGACACTTCCTTGCAGGAAATAGCGATTGCAGATGTCTGCGTATCGAAGCAATAGAGTTCTAATGCTTCTTAAATCGCGATATCGCATCTCATTCCTATGTTTCTTGATAAGATATAATATTCATTGTGGAGTGTTATGTATACCTCGTATTCACATTAAGAGAATGTAAATGCGACACTTCCTTCCTAGGAAATAGCGTTTCCAGATGTCTACGTATCGTAGCAATAGAGTTCTAATCCTTCTTAAAACGCGATATCGTATCTCATTCCAATCTTCATGTTAGAATATATTATTCATTGTGCAGTGTTATGTATATCTCGTATTCACATCAAAAGAATGTTAATGCGACGCTTCCTTGCTAGGAAATAGCGTTTGCAAATGTCTACGTATCGATGCAATAGAGTTCTAATGCTTGTTAAAACACTATATCGGTCCTCATTTCTATGTTTCATGATAAGATATATTATTCATTGCGAAGTGTCATGTATACCATTCATACACTTCAAATGAAGGTAAATGCGACACTTCCTTGCTTGGATGTAGCGTTTGCAGATGTCTTCGTATCGAAGCGATTGAGTTGTAATGCTTCTAAAATCGCGATATCGCACCTCACTTCTATGTTTCATGATAAGATATAATATTCATTGTGCAGTGTTATGTGTACCTGGTATTCGCTTCAGCAGAATGTAAATGCGCCGCTTCCTGGCTAGGAAATGGTGTTTGCAGATGTCTACGTATCGTAGCAATAGTGTTCGAATGCTACTTAAATCGCGATATCGCATCTCATTTCTATTAATCGTGATTAGATATAATATTCATTGCGAAGTGTCATATATACCTCGTACTCACTTCAAAGAATGTAAATGCGACTATTCCTTCCTAGGAAATAGCGTTTGCAGATGTCCACGTATCGAGGAAATAGTGTTCTAATGCTTGTTAAAACGCGATATCGCATCCCACTTCTATGTTTAATGATAAGATATAATATTCATTGCGAAGTGTCATGTATACCTTGTATTCATTTTAAAAGAAGGTAAATGCGACTATTCCTTGCTAGGAAATAGCGTTTGCAGATGTCTACGTATCGTAGCAATAGAGTTCTAATACTGCTTAAATCGCGATATCGCATCTCATTCCTAAGTTTCGTGATAAGTAGTAATATTCATTGCGAAGTGTCATGTATACCTCCTATTCACTTCAAAAGAATGAAAATGCGACACTTCCTTGCTAGGACATAGCGTATCCATATGTCTGCGTATCAAAACATTTGATTTCTACTGCTTCCTAAAACGATATGTTGCGTCTCACTTCTGTGTTTCATAATAAGATATAATATTCATTGCGAAGTGTCATGTAAACCACGTATTCACTTCGAAAAAATACAAATGCGACACATCCATGATAGGAAATAGCGTTTGCAGATGTCTCCGCATGCAGACAATAGGGTCCTAATCCTTCTTAAAACGCGATATCGCATCTCACATGTATGTTTCCTGATAAGGTATAATGTACATTGCGAAGTGTCATGTATACCTCGTATTCACTTCAAATGAATGTAAATGCGACACTTCCTTGTTAGGAAATAGCGTTTCCAGATGTCTACGTATCGCAGCAATAGGTTTCTAATGCTTCTTAGAACGCGATATCGCATCTCATTTCTATGTTTCATGGTAGATATAATATTCATTGCGAAGTGTCATGTGTACCTCGTATTCACTTCAAAAGAATGTAAATGCGACTCTTCCTTGATAGCACATAGCGTTTGCAGATGTCTACGTATCGTTGCAATAGAGTTCTAATGCTTCTCAAAACGCGATATCGCATCTCATTCCTATCTTTCATGATAAGATATAATATTCATTGTGCAGTGTTATGTATACCTCGTATTTACTTCAAAAGGATGTAAATGTGACTCTTCCTTGCTAGGAAATTAGGCTTCCAGATCTCTACGTATCGAAGCAATAGTGTTCTAATGCCCCTTACAACGCGATATCGCACCTCATTTCTATGCTTCGTGATAAGATATAATATTTATTGCGAAGTTTCATTTATAACTCGTATTCACTTCAAAAGAATGTAAATGCGACACTTCCTTGCTATTAAATAGCGTTTGCAGAATTCTACGTATCGAAACAATAGAGTTGTAATGCTTCTTAAAACGAGATGTCGCATTTCATTTCTATGTTTCATGATAAGATAAAATATTCATTGCGAAGTGTCATGTATAACTCGCATTCACTTCAAAAGAACGTAAATGCGACACTTCCTTTCTATAAAATAGCATTTGCAGATGTCCACGTATCGTAACAATAGTGTTCTAATGCTTTTTAAATCGCGATATCACATCTATTTCTATGCTTCATGATAAGATATAGTATTCATTGCGAAGTGTCACGTATACCTCGTATTCACTTCAAAAGAATGTAAATGCGACACTTCCTTGCTATTACATAGCGTTTGCAGATGTCTACGTATCGAAAAAATAGAGTTGTAATGCTTCTTAAAACGAGATGTCGCATTTCATTTCTATGTTTCATGATGAGATATAATACTCATTGCGAAGTTTCACTTATACCTCGCATACACTTCAAAAGAATGTAAATGCGACACTTCCTTGCTAGGAAATAGCGTTTCCAGAAGTCTACGTATCGAAGCAATGGTGTTGTAATGCCTCTGAAAACGCGATATCGCATCTCATTTCTGTTTCATTATAAGATACAATATTCATTGCGAAGTGTTATGTCTACCTCGTGCACACTTCAAAAGAATGTAAATGCGACACTTCCTTGCTAGGAAATAGCGTATGCAGATCTCTACGTATCGAAGCAATAGAGGTTTAATGCATCTTAAAACGCAATATCGCATCTCATTTCAATGTTTCATGATAAGATATGATATTCATTGTGGAGTGTTATGTATACCGTGAATTCACTGCAAAAGAATGTAAATGCGACATTACCTTCCTAGGAAATAGCGTTTGCAGATGTCTACGTATCGTAGAAATAGAGTTCTAATGCCTCTTAAATCGCAATATCGCATCCCATTTCTATGTTTCGTGATAAGGTATAATATCCATTGTGGAGTGTTATGTATACATCGTATTCGCCTCAAAAGAGTGTAAATGCGACACTTCCTTCCTAGAATATAGCGTTTGCAGATGTCTAGGTATCATAGCAATAAGGTTCAAACGCTTCTTAAAACGGGATATCGCATCTAATTTCTATGTTTCATGATAAGATATAATATTCATTGTGCAGTGTTATGTATACCTTGTACTTGCTTCAACAGAATGTAAATGCGACACTTTCTTGCTAGGAAGTAGCGTTTGCAGTTGTCTACGTATCGAAGCAATGGAGGTCTAATGTTTCTTAAAACACGATATCGCATATCATTTCCATGTTTCGTGATAAGATATAATATTCATTGCGAAGCGTCATGTATACCTCGTAATCACTTCAAAAGAATGTAAATACGAGACTTCCTTGCTAGGACATAGCGTTTCCAAATGTCTACGTATCGAAACAATAGAGCTCTAATGCTTCTCAAACGAGATGTCGCATCTCATTTCTATGTTTCATGATAGGATATAATATTCATTGCGAAGTGCCATGTATAAATCGCATACACTTCAAATGAATGTAGGTGCGACACTTCCTTGCTAGGGAATGGCGTTTGCAGATGTCTATGTATCGAAGCAATAGAGTTCTAATGCTTCTTAAAACGCGATATCGCATCTCACTTCTATGTTTCATGATAAGATATAATATTCATTGCGAATTGTCATGTATACCTCAATTTCACTTCACAAGAATGTAAATGCGACACTTCCATGCTAGGAAATAGAGTTTGCAGATGTCTACGTATCGTAGCCATAGAGTTCTAATGCTTTTTAAAACGTGATATCGCACCTCAATTCTATGTTTCATGATAAGATATAATATTCATTGCAAAGCGTCATGTATACCTCGTATTCTCTTCAAAAGAATGTAAATGCTAAACTTCCATGATAGGAAATAGCGTTTTCAGATGTCTACGTATCGTAGCAATAGAGTTCAAATGCTTCTTAAAACGCCATATTGCATCTCACTTCTATGTTTCATGATAAGATATAATATTCATTGCGAAGTGTCATGTATTCCTCGATTTCATTCCACAATAATGTAAATGCGACACTTTCACGCTAGGAAATAGCGTTTGCAGATGTCCACGTATCGTAGCAACAGAGTTCTAATGCTTCTTAAAACGCGATATCGCATCTCACTTCTATGTTTCATTATAAGATATGATATTCATTGCGAAGTGTCATGTATACCTCGTATTCACTTCAAAAGAATGTAAATGCGAGACTTCCATGCTCGGAAATAGCGTCTGCAGATGTCAACGTATCGTAGCAATAGAGTTCTAATGCTTCTTAAAACGAGATGTCGCATTTCATTTCTTTGTTACGTAACAAGATATAATATTCGTTGTGGAGTGTTATGTATACCTCATATTCACTTCATAAGGATGTAAGTGCGACACCTCCTTGCTAGGAAATATTGCTTGCAGATGTCTACGTATCGTAGCAATAGAGTTCTAGTGCTTCTTAAATCACGATATCGAATCTCATTTCTATGTTTCGTGATAAGATATAATATTCATTGCGAAGTGTAATGTATATCTCGCATTCACTTCAAAAGAATGTAATTGCGACACTTCCACGCTAGGAAATAGCGTTTGCAGATGTCTAGGTATCATAGCAATAAGGTTCAAACGCTTCTTAAAACGCGATATCGCATCTCACTTCTATGTTTCATGATAAGATATAATATTCATTGCGACGTGTCATGTATACCTCGTATTCACTTCAAACGAATGTAAATGCGACACTTCCATACTAGGAAATAGCGTTTGCAGATGTCTACGTATCGTAGCAATGGAGTTCTAATGCTTCCTAAAACGCGACATCGCATCCCACTTCTATGATTCATGATAAGATATAATATTGATTCCGATGTTTCATGTGTATCTCGTATTCACTTCAAAAGAATGTAAATGCGACACTCCCATGCTAGGAAGTAGCGTTTGCAGATGTCTACGTATCGTAGCAATAGAGTTCTAATGCTTCTTAAAACGAGAAGTCGTATTTCATTTCTATGTTTCGTAATAAGATATAATATTCATTGTCGAATGTTATGTATACCTCGTATACACTTCAAAAGTATGTAAATGCGACACTTCCTTGCTAGGAAATAACGTTTGCAGATATGTACGTATATTAGCAATAGAGTTCTAATGCTTCTCAAAACGAGATGTCGTATTTCATTTCTATGTGTCGTAATCAGATATAATATTCATTGTCGAATGTTATGTATACCTCGAGTTCACTTCAAAAGGATGTAAGTGCGACACTTCCTTGCTAGGAAATAACGTTTGCCGATGTCTACGCATCGTAGCAATAGAGTTCTGATGCTTCTCAAAACGCGATATCGCAACTCATTCCTATGTTTCATGATAAGATATAATATTGATTACGATGTTTTATGTATACCTCGTATTCACTTCAAAAGAATGTAAATGCGAAACTTCCATGCTAGGAAATAGCGTTTACAGATGTCTACGTATCGTAGCGATAGAGTTCTAATGCTTCTTAAAACGCGATATCGCAACTCATTCCTATGTTTCATGATAAGATATAATATTGAGTCCGATGTTTCATGTATATCTCGTATTCACTTCAAAAGAATGTAAATGCGAAACTTCCATGCTAGGAAATAGCGTTTGCAGATGTCAACGTATCGTAGCAATAGAGGTCTAATGCTTCTTAGAACGCCATATCGCATCTCACTTCTATGTTTCATGATAAGATATAATATTCATTGCGAAGTGTGATGTATACCTCGAGTTCACTTCAAACGAAGTAAATGCGACACTTTCTTGCTAGGAAATATTGTTTGCAGATGTCTACGTATCGTAGTAATAGATTTCTAGTGCTTCTTAAAACGCGATATCTCATCTCACTCTTATGTTTCATGATAAGATATAATATTCATTGCGACATGTCATGTATACCTCGTATTCACTTCAAACGAATGTAAATGCGACACTTCCATGCTAGGATATAGCGTTTGCAGATGTCTACGTATCGTTGCAATAGAGTTCTAGTGCTTTTTAAAACGCGATATCGCATCTTCATTCTATGTTTCATGATAAGATATAATATTCATTGCAAAGCGTCATGTATACCTCGTATTCACTTCAAGAGAATGTAAATGCTAAACTTCCATGATAGGAAATAGCGCTTTCAGATGTCTACGCATCGAAGCAATAGATATCTAATGCTTCTTAAAACGGAATATCGCATCTCATTTCTATTTTTCATGATGAGATATAACATTCATTGCGAAGTGTTACGTATTCCTCGACTACCATCAAAAGAGTGTAAATGCCACACTTCCTTGCTAGGAATTTGCGTTTCCCGAAATCTACGGACCGTTGCCGTAGAGTTTTAATGCTTCGTAAAGTGTGATATCGCATCTCATTTCTACGTTTCATGATATGATATAATATTCATTGCGAAGCGTTATTTATACCTCGTCTACCCTGCAAAGAAATGTAAATGCCATACTTCCTTGTTTCGAACTAGCGTTTCCAGCGGTCTACGTATCTAAACAATATAGTTGTAATGCTCCTTAAAACGCGATATCGCATCTCAGTTATATGTTTCATGATAAGATTTAATATTCATTGCTAAGTGTTACGTATGGCTCGTCTACACTTCAAAAGAAAGTAAACGCCATACTTCCCTGCTAGGAAATAGCGATTCCAAATGTCTACGTATCGAAGCAATTAAGTTCTAAATCTTCTTAAAACGCGACATCGCATCTCATTTCTATGCTTCATGATAAGATATAATGTTCATTGAGAAGTGTTATGTATACGTCGTGTACACTTCAAAAGAATGTAAATTGCACACTTCCATCCTAGGATATGCGTTTCCTGTTGTCCACGTATCGAAGCAATGGAGGAATACATCCCAGCAAGGAAGTGTGGCATTTACTTTCATTCGGAGTATAGACGAAGTATACATAATACATCGCAATGAATATTATATCTTATCATGAAACATCGAAGTAAGGTGCGATGTCGCGTTTTAAGAAGCATTAGAACCCTAATGCTTCGATACGTAGACATCAGGAAAAGTTATTTCCATGAAGGAAGTGTCGCACTCACATTCATTTGAAGTGTAGACGAGGAATACATAACACATCGCAATGAATAGTATATCTTATCATGAAACATAGAAATGAGATGCGATATCGCGTTTTACGTAGAACTAGAACTCTATTGCTTCGATACGTAGACATCTGCAAACGTTACTTCCTCGTAAGGAAGTGTCGCGTTTACATTCTTTTGAAGTGTATACGAGGTATACATGACACTTCGCAATGAATATTACAAATTATCATGAAACATAGAAATAGGATGCCATGTCGCGTTTTAAGAAGTAATAGAACTCTCTTGCTTCGATACGTAGACATCTACAAACGCTATTTCCTAGTATGGAAGTGTCGCGTTTACATTCTTTTGAAGTGAATACTTGGTATACATGACACTTCGCAATGAATATTACGTCTTATCACGAAACATAGTAAAGATATGCGATATCGCGATTTAAGAAGCATCAGAACCCTATTGCTATGATACGTGGACATCTGCAAACGCTATTTCCTAGAAGGAAATGTCGCATTTACATTCACTTGAAGTGAAAACGAGGTATACATGACACTACGCAATGAATATTATATCTTATCATGAAACGTAGAAATGAGATGCGACATCTCGTTTTAAGAAGCACTAGAAATCTATTGTTTTGATACGTAGACATCTGGATACGCTATTTCCTAGGAAGGAAGTGTCGCATTTACATTCTTTGAAGTGAATACGTGGTATACATGACACTTCGCAATGCATATTATTTCTTATCACGAAACATAGAAGTGATACGCGATATCGCGCTTCAAGAAGCATCAGAACTCTATTGCTACGATACGTAGATATCTGCAAACGCGATTTCCTAGAAGGAAATGTGGCATTTAGATTCATTTGAAGTGTATGCGTGGTATACATGACACTTCGCAATATATATTATATCTTATCACGAAACATAGAAATGAGATGCGATATCGCGATTTAAGAAGCACTAGAACTCTATTGCTACGATACGTAGACATCTGCAAACGCTATTTCCTAGCAAGCAATAGTCGCATTTACATTCATTTGAAGTGAATACGAGGTATACATGACACTTCGCAATGAATATTATATCTTATCCTGAAGCATAGAAATGAGATGCGATATCGCGTTTTGAGAAGCATTAGAACTCTATTGCTACGATACGTAGACATCTAGAAACACTATTTCCTAGCAAGCAGTAGTCGCGTTTACATTCTTTTGAATTGAATACGAGGTATACATGACACTTCGCAATGAATATTATATCTTATAATGAGACATAGTAGTGAGATGCGATATCGCATTTTAAGAAGCATCAGAACTCTAGTGCTTCGACCTGTAGGCATCTGCAGACGCTATTTCCTACAATGGACGTGTCGCACTTACATTCCTTTGAATTGAATACGGGGTATACATGACACATCGCAATGAATACTATATCTTATAACGAAACATATAAATGAGATGCGATATCGCGATTTAAGGAGCATTTGAACTCTATTGCTACGATACGTAGGCATCTGCAAACGCTACTTCCTAGCAAGCAGTAGTCGCATTTGCATTCTTTTGAAGTGAATACGAGGTATACATGGCACTTCGCAATGAATATTATATCTTATCCTGAAGCATAGAAATGAGATGCGATATCGCGTTTTGAGAAACATTAGAACTCTATTGCTACAATACGTAGACATCTGCAAACGCTATTTCCTAGGAAGGAAGATTCGCATTTACATTCATTTGAAGTGAATACGAGGTATACATGACACTCCGCAAAGTACATTACATCTTATCGTGAAACATAGAAGTGAGATGCGATATCGCGTTTTAAGAACCATTAGAACTCTATTGCCTCGACGCGTAGAGATCTGCAGACGCTATTTCCTAGCATGGAAGTGTCGCATTTACATTCTTCTGTAGTGAATGCGAGGTGTACATGACACTTCGCAATGAATATTATGTCTTATCACGAAACATATAAGTGAGATGCGATATCGCGATTTAAGTAGCATTAGAATTCTATTGCTACGATACGTAGACATCTGAAAACGCCATTTCCTAGCAAGTAAGTGTCGCATTTACATTCTTTTGAAGTGAATACGAGGTATACATAACATTCCACAATGAACATTATATCTTATTACGAAACATAGAAATGAAATACGACTTCTCATTTTAAGAAGCATTAGAACTCTATTTCTACGATACGTAGACATCTGCAAACGCTATTTCCTAGCAAGGAAGTGTCGCATTTACATTCTGTTGATGTGAATACGAGGTATACATGACACTTCGCAACGAATATTATATCTTATCATGAAACATAGAAATGAGATGCAATATCGCGATATAAGAAGCACTAGAACTCTATTGCTACGATGCGTAGACATCTGCAAATGTTATTTCCTAGCAAGGAAGTGTAGCAATTACATTCTTTTGAAGTGAATACGAGGTATACATGACATTCACAGTGAATATTATATCTTATTACGAAACATAGAAATGGAATACGACTTCTCATTCTAAGAAGCATTAGAACTCTACTGCTACGATACGTAGACATCTGCAAACGCTATTTCCTAGGATGGAAGTGTCGCATTTACATTCATTTGAAGTGAATACGAGGTATACATGACACTTCTCAATGGATATTATATCTTATCATGAAACGAAGTAATGAGATGCGACATCTCGTTTTAAGAAGTATTAGAACTCTATTCTTTCGATACGTGGTCATCTCGAAACGCTATTTCCTAGCATGGAAGTGTCGCATTTACATTCTTTTGAAGTGAAAACGAGATGTACATAACACTTCGCAATGAATATTACATCTTATCATGAAACATAGAAATGAGTTGCGATATCGCGTTTTGAGAAGCATTAGAACTATTTTCCGTTGCTTCGGTGGCTTTACGACACGAGCCTATTTTTCGGTAATTCGGTCCGCGGGAATGCGTTAAGACCGGGTCCGACAATTTCGGCTGACGCGACACTAGCGAAAACACTCGCGATAATAAGGGAATGACCCTACCTTTCGATGACTTCTCTCTCGATTTGTACGTAGAAACGGCGTGGAGGATCGTTCGCTGGGATCGTAGCGGATTTCGTTCTGTTGGCTGCTACTGAAATCTCGATCAGTCGTCAGCGAAGAGGAGGACGGCGGTCGGAATTCAGCGATGATGCTGAATGTGGCAGAATCGGCGTGATGCGTCGTGGTGTCTAGATCGGAAGCGTCGACGGTCGCTTCGGAAAGCGGCGTCTGGGCTGGTGCGAAGGCAGGTCGCTGGTATACGAGGACTCTCGGAACGCCCTCCAAATATTCACGCACATGTGATCGTATGAAATTCTTCCTACTCCCACGTTGCGTTCTTCGCAAGCCGGAAGCACGCTTCATTCACCAGGTTTTTCTGTACTTTCGACTAAGATCAAAAGGATAGGCGGCGGTCTCAACGTCACAAAGCCGATTTCTATACTTCTTGAATTTGATGAAGAGCAACCCCAGTTGTATGGAAGAACCCGTGGAAGAATTCGTAGTTATATGTAATGTTAAAAGTAGAACTAGTATTGCAAGCACTTGATAAAATTAATGGATGTGGAAATAGTAGACTTGGTAAACGAAATTGTACTTGGATATAGTAAAAGTAAAAATAAAATGTATTCTAGGTTTAAAGTATACAAAAACTGGAATTATTCTAAGACTAAGACTAAGTTAAAATGGAAATAGAAATACGATGCCTGAACCCCACATTGAGGTGGCTAACGATCTAGAACTAGAGGTTTCGACTCCTCGGTAGGAGATCCCGAGTCAGAGTGTGTGCTCTGGAGACGCTTCTCTGACCTCCTCGGTTCGCGGGGCGCTACGGCCGCGGAGGCTCGTGGTAGGGAGATCGCGGTCCCGCGAGTGGGGGAATCGCGTCTCGAGGCGGAGAGCGCGCGGTCCAGCGAGTGGGGACTCGCGGCTCATGGTGGGGCTAGTGGCGTGTGCCGCTGGCCGGACGCATCTTACTTAGTGTAACTTAGACCTAGGCATTCTTATATATGCGTCATGATATGGTATGTATGTCCTAGGTTAGAAGTAATATATAGGTTCTAGCAGATCCTGTTCCCAGAATTGGAAAAGGCCCCATTCAGGTGATGGGCGGCGGCTACGTCTTCCTGCAGGACGGAATCCTCGGTGCGAGGGAGAGAGGGCAGCCCGTCCTTGGTGCGGGCGAGACAGGTATACTGGGTGGTGCGAGTGATACACTGGTGCCCGGTACGAGCGAGACAGGTATACTCGGCGGAGCGAGTGAGGCAGCGGAAATCGGTGTGAGTGAGCGCGTGCAGGTATGCGCGCGCGAACACTTCCAGTTGCTGGTTCTGCAGGCGAGTTTGGTTGGTTGCATGCGTCCAGGGGTTGATGCTGGGGGGTGCGAGGATGTTCCTTTCTAGGAAATTACGTTTCCAGATATCTCTGTATCGAAGCTATAGAATTCTAATGCTTCTTAAAACGCGATATCGCATCTCATTTCTATGTTTCATGATAAGATATAATATTCAATGCGAAGTGTTATGTATTCCTCATATTCACTTCAAATGAATGTAAATGCGACACTTCCTTCCTAGGAAGTAACGTTTCCAGATGTCAACGTATCGAGACAATAGAGTTCTAATGCTTCTTAAAACGGGATATCATAAATCAATTCTATGCTTCATGAAGAGATATAATATTTATTGCGAAGTGTCATGTATACCACGTATTCACTTCAAAAGAATGTAACTGCGATACTTCCGTGCTAGGAAATAGCATCTCCAGATATCTACGAATCGTAGCAATACATTTCCAATGCTTCTTAAAACTCGATATCGCATCTGATTTCTATGTTTCATAACAACATATAATATTCATTGCGAAGTGTCATGTATACCTCGTATTCACTTCAAAAGGTTGTAAATGCGATACTTCCTTGCTATTAAATAGCGTTTGCAGATGTTTACGTATCGCAGCAGTAGTGTTCTTATTCTTTTTAACATGCGTCATCGCA
Organism: Xylocopa sonorina; assembly: GCF_050948175.1. Classification (NCBI taxonomy): domain Eukaryota; kingdom Metazoa; phylum Arthropoda; class Insecta; order Hymenoptera; family Apidae; genus Xylocopa; species Xylocopa sonorina. Next base: position 193,866 of record NC_135205.1, read on the forward strand.
GCTCACTTCTATGTTTCATTATAAGATATAATAATCATTGCGAAGTGTCATGGATAGCTCGCACACACTTCAAATGAAAGTAAAAGCGACACATCCTTGCTAGGTTATAGCGTTTGCAGATGTCTACGTATCGAAGCAATAGAGTTCTAATGCTTCTTAAATCGCGATATCCCATCTCATTTCTACGTTTCATGATAAGATATAATATTCATTGTACAGTGTTATGTATACCTCGTATACACTTCAAAGGAATGTAAATGCGGCACATCCTTGCTAGGAAATAGCTTTTGCAGATGTCTACGTATCGTAGCAATTGTGTTCTAATGCTTCTCAAAACGCGATATCGCATCCCCTTCCTATGTTTCATGATAAGATAAAATATTCATTGCGAAGTGTCGTGTATACCTCGTATTCACTTCAAAAGATTGTAACTGCGACACATACTTGCCAGGCAATAGCGTCTGCAGATGTCTACGTATCGTAGAAGTAGTGTTCTAATGCTTCTCAAAACGCGATATCGCATCTCCTTTCTATGTTTCATGATAAGATATAATATTCATTGCGAAGTGTCGTGCGTACCTCGTATTCACTTCAAAAGATCGTAAGTGCGACACATCCTTGCTAGGTAATAGCGTCTGCAGATGTCTACGTATCGTAGCAATAGAGATCTAATGCTTCATAAAACACGATGTCGCATCTCACTTCTATGTTTCATGATAAGATATAATATTCATTGCGAAGTGTCATGTATACTTCGCATACACATCAAATGACTGTAAATGCGACACTTCCTTTCTGGGAAATTACGATTCCGGATGTCTACGTATCGAAGCAAAAGTGTTCTAATGCTTCTCAAAACGCGATATCGCATCTCACTTCTATGTTTCATGATTAGATATATTATTCATTGCGAAGTGCCACTTATACCTCGTATTCACTTCAAATGAATGTAAATGCGACACTTCCTTGATAGGAAAAAAGCGTGTGCTGATGTCTACGTATCGAGGCAATAGGTTTCTAATGTTTCTTAAAACGCGATATCGCATCTCACTTCTATGTTTCATGATAAGATATAATATTCACTGCGAAGTGTCATGTATACCTCGTACACACTTCAAAAGAATGTAAATGCGACACTTACTTGCTAGGAAATAGCGTTTGCAGACTTCTACGTATCGTAGCAATGGAGCTCTAATGCTTCTTCAAACGCGATATCGCATCTCATTTCTATGTTTCATGATAGGATATAGCGTTTGCATATGTCTACGTATCATAGCAGTAGAGTTCAAATGCTTCTTAAAACGCGATATTGCATCTCATTTCTATGTTTCATGATATGATATAATATTCATTGCGAAATGTCACTTATACCTTCGCATACACTTCAAATGAATGTAACTGCTACACTTACTTGCCAGGAAATAGCGTTTGCATATGTCTACGTATCGTAGCAATAGATTTCTAATGCTTCTTAAAACGCGATATCGCATCTCACTTCTATGTTTCATGATAAGATATAATATTCATTGCGAAGTGTCATATATACCTCGTATTCACTTCAAAAGAATGTAAATCCGACTATTCCTTGATAGGAAATAGCGTTTGCATATGTCAACGTATCGTAGCAATAGAGTTCTGTTGCTTTTTAAATCGCGATATCGCACCACATTTCTATGTTTCGTGATAAGTTATAATATTCATTGCGAAGTGTCATGTATACCTCGTATTCACTTCAAAAGAATGTAAATGCGACACTTCCTTGTTAGGAAATAGCGTATCCAGATGTCTACGTATCAAAACAATAGATTTCTAGTGCTTCTTAAAACGAGATGTCGCATCTCATTTCTACGTTTCATGATAAGATATAATATTCATTGCGAAGTGTCATGTATACCTCGTATGCACTTCGAATTAATGTAAATGCGACACTTCCTTGCTAGAAAATTGCGTTTGCAGATGTCTACGTATCGTAGCAATAGAGTTCTAGTGCTTCCTAAATCGCGATATCGCATCTCATTTGTATGTTTCGTGATAAGATATAATATTCATTGCGATGTGTCATGTATACCTCGCACACACTTCAAATGAATGTAAATGCGACATTTCCTTCTAGGAAATAGCGTTTGCAAATGTCTACGTATCGTAGCAATAGAGTTCTATTGCTCCTTAAATCGCGATATCGCATATCATTTCTATGTTTTGTGATAAGATATAATATTCATTGCGAAGTGTCATGTATACCTCGTATTCACTTCAAATGAATGTTAATGCGACATTTCCTTGCTAGGAAGTAGCGTTTGCAGATGTCTACGTATCGTAGCAATAGAGTTCTAATTCTTCTAAAATCGCGATATCGCATCTCGTTTCTATGTTTCATGATAAGATATAATATTCATTGCGATGTGTCATGTATACCTCGCATACACTTCAAATGAATGTAAATGCGACATTTCCTTCTAGGAAATAGCGTTTGCAGATGTCTACGTATCGTAGCAACAGAGTTCTAATTCTTCAAAAATGGCGATATCGCATCTCATTTCTATGTTTCATGATAAGATATAATATTCATTGCGATGTGTCATGTATACCTCGCATACACTTCAAATGAATGTAAATGCGACATTTCCTTCTAGGAAGTAGCGTTTGCAGATGTCTACGTATCGTAGCAATAGAGTTCTAGTGCTTCTTAAAACGCGATATCGCGTCTCATTTCTACGTTTCATGATAAGATATAATATTCATTGTGGAGTGTTATGTATACCTCGTTTTCACTTCAAAAGAATGCAAATGCTACACTTCCTTGCTAGGAAATAGCGTTTGCAGATGTCCAAGTATAGAGGCTACAGAGTTCCAGTGCTTCTTAAAACGCGATATCGCATCTCACTTCTATGTTTAATGATAAGATATAATGTTCATTGCGAAGTGTCACGTATACCTCGCATACACTTCAAATGAATGTAAATGCGACACCTCCTTGCTTGGATATGGCGATGGCAGATGTCTACTTATCAAAGCAACAAAGTCCTAATGCTTCTTAAAACGGGATACCGCATCTCATTTCTATGTTTCGTGATAAGTTATAATTTTCATTGCGAAGTGTCATGTATACCTCGTATTCACTTCAAAAGAATGTAAATGCGACACTTCCATGCTAGGAATTAGCGTTTGCAGTGGTCTACGTATCGAGGCAATAGGGTTCTAATGCTTCTTAAAACGCGATATCGCATCTCACTTTTATGTTTCATGATAAGATGTAATGTTCATTGCGAAGTGTCATGTATACCTCGTATTCACTTCAAAAGAATGTAAATGCGACACTTCCCTGTTAGGAAATAGCGTTTGCAGATCTCTACATATCGAAGCAATAGAGTTCTAATGCTTCATAAAACGGGATATCGCATCTCATTTCTATGCTTGATGATAAGATATAATATTCATTGCAAAGTGTCATGTATACCTCGTACTCACTTCCAAAGAATGTGAATGCGACACTTCCTTGCTAGGAAATAGCGTTTGCAGATGTCTACGTATCGTAGCAATAGAGTTCTGATGCTTCTTAGAACGAGATGTCGCATCTCATATCTACGTTTCATGATAAGATATAATGTTCATTGCGAAGTGCCATGTATACCTCGTATTCACTTCAAAAGAATGTAAATGCGACACTTCCCTGTTAGGAAATAGCGTTTGCAGATCTCTACATATCGAAGCAATAGAGTTCTAATGATTCTTAAAACGGGATATCGCATCTCATTTCTATGTTTCATGATAAGATATAATATTCATTGCGAAGTGTCATGTATTCCTCGTACTCACTTGCAAAGAATGTGGATGCGACACTTCCTTGCTAGGAAATAGCGTTGGCAGAAGTCTACGTATCGTAGTAATTGAGCTCTAATGCTTCTTAAAACGCGATATCGCATCTCACTTCTATGTTTCGTGATAAGATATAATATTCATTGCGAAGAGTCATGTATACCTGGTGTTCACTTCATAAGAATGTAAATGCGCCACTTCCTTGCTAGGTAATAGCGTTTGCAGATTTCTACGTATCGTATCAATGGAGTTCTGATGCTTCTTAGAACGAGGTGTGGCATCACATTTCTACGTTTCATGATAAGATATAATATTCATTGCGAAGTGTCATGTATTCCTCGTATTCACTTCAAAAGAATGTAATTGTGACAATTCCATGCCAGGAAATAGCGTTTGCAGTGGTCTACGTATCGAGGCAATAGGGTTCTAATGCTTCTTAAAACGCGATATCGCATCTCACTTTTATGTTTCATGATAAGATATAATGTTCATTGCGAAGTGTCATGTATACCTCGTATTCACTTCAAAAGAATGTAAATGCGACACTTCCCTGTAAGGAAATAGCGTTTGCAGATGTCTATGTATCGTAGCAATAGAGTTCTGATGCTTCTTAAAACGAGATGTCGCATCTCATATCTACATTTCATGATAAGATATAATATTCATTGCGATGTGTCATGTATACCTCGTATTCACTTCAAAAGTATGTAAATGCGACACTTCCCCGTTAGGAAGTAGCGTTTGCGGATCTCTACATATCGAAGCAATAGAGTTCTAATGCTTCTTAAAACGGGATATCGCATCTCATATCTATGTTTCACGATAAGATATAATATTCATTGCAAAGTGTCATGTATTCCTCGTACTCACTTCCAAAGAATGTGGATGCGACACATCCATGCTAGGAAATAGCGTTTGCAGTGGTCTACGAATCGAGGCAATAGGGTTCTAATGCTTCTTAAAACGCGATATCGCGTCTCACTTTTATGTTTCATGATAAGATATAATGTTCATTGCGAAGTGTCATGTATACCTCGTATTCCCTTCAAAATAATGTAAATGCGAAACTTACTTGCTAGGAAACAACGTTTGCAGATATCTACGTATCGTAGCATTAGAGTTCTAATGCTTCTTAAAACGTGATATCGCATCTCACTTCTATGTTTCAGGATAAGATATAATAATCATTGCGAAGTGTCACTTATACCTCGTATTCACATCAGGTGAATGTAAATGCGACGCTTCCTTCCTAGGAAATAGCGTTTGCAGATGTCTGCGTATCGTAGCATTAGGGTTCTAACGCTTCTTAAAACGCGATATCGCATCTCACACCTATGTTTCATTGTAAGGTATAATATTCATTGCGAAGTGTCATTTATACCTCGCATTCACTTCAAAAGAATGTAAATGCGACACTTCCTTGCTAGGAAATACCGTTTGCAGATGTCTTCGTATCGTAGCAATAGTGTTCTGACGCATCTTAAAACGCGATATCGCATCTCATTTCTATGTTTCATGATAAGATATAATATTCATTGCGAAGTGTCATGTATATCTAGTATTCACTTCAAAAGAATGTAAATGCGACACTTGCTTGCTAGGAAATAGCGTTTTCAGATGTCTTCGTATCGTAGCAATAGAGTTCTGACGCTCTTAAAACGCGATATCGCATCTCATTACTATGTTTCATGATAAGAAATAATATTCATTGCGAAGTGTCGTATATACCTCGCACACAGTTCAAATGAATGTAAATGCTACATTTTCTTGCTAGGAAATAGCGTTTGCAGATGTCTACGTATCGTAACAATAGAGTTCTGACGCTTCTTAAAACGCGATATCGCATCTCATTTCTATGTTTCATGATAAGATATGGTATACATTGCGAAGTGTCATGTATTCCTCGTATTCACTTCAAAAGAATGTAAATGCGACACTTCCTTGCTAGGAAATACCGTTTTCAGATGTCTTCGTATCGTAGCAATAGAGTTCTGACGCTTCTTAAAACGCGATATCGCATATCATTTCTATGTTTCCTGATAAGATATAATATTCATTGCGAAGTGTCATGTATACCTCGTATTCACTTCAGGTGAATGTAAATGCGACACTTCCTTCCTAGGAAATAGCATTGGCAGAAGTCTACATATCGTAGCAATAGAGTTCTAATGCTTCTTTAATCGCGATATCGCATCTCACTTCTATGTTTCATGATAAGGTATAATATTCATTGCGAAGTGTCATGTATACCTCCTATTCACTTCAAAAGAATGTAAATGCGACACTTCTTTCTAGGAAATACCGTTTGCAGATATCTTCGTATCGTAGCAATAGAGTTCTGACGCTTCTTAAAACGCGATATCGCATCTCATTTCTATGTTTCATGATAAGATATGGTATACATTGCGAAGTGTCATGTATTTCCTCGTATTCACTTCAAAATATGTAAACGCAACACTTCCTTGCTAGGAAATAGCGTTGGCAGATGTCTACGTATCGTAGCAATAGAGTTCTAATGCTTCTTAAAACGCGATATCGCATCAAACTACTATGTTTCATGATAAGGTATAATATTCATTGCGAAGTGTCATGTACACCTCCTATTCCCTTCAAAATAATGTAAATGCGACACTTCCTTGCTAGGAAATACCGTTTGCAGATGTCTTCGTATCGTAGCAATAGAGTTCAGACGCTTCTTAAAACGCGATATCGCATCTCATTTCTATGTTTCATGATAAGATATGGTATACATTGCGAAGTGTCATGTGTTCCTCGTATTCACTTCAAATGAATGTAAATGCGACACTTCCTTGCTAGGAAATAGCGTTTGCAGGTCTCTACGTATCGTAGAAATAGAGTTCTAATGGGGAGGGGTAGAGGTCCTTCTCACACTCGAGAACCATCCTGTTTGTCTCCATGGACTATGGCAGCGGTCTTATCGTTGCAGAGCTCTGGATCCTATCCTTCGGGCTTTAGAGTCTCTTCTTGCTCACTTTCCGACTCCTCCATCTTCGAGCCCGTCACGCTACCTAGGCGCACAGCCCTTCCTCGAATCTGCGGTCTTATTATCCGCCGAAAAAGCGTCTTATGGGTCGCTTCTTCCATCAGCTCGCCAGTCTAATCCGTAGAACGGTGAGAGAAAAAGGAACGCGTGGGGGGGGGGAGGTTCTACCATCGTGTATTTCACGCTCCTCGCAAATACAGCTATCGCGATGGTCCGTGTCGCGCTTCTCGCATGGGTGGTGATCTGCGAGCTAGTCTAACCAAAGCAGGGGGGGGGGGGGGTGAGCGAGCCTTGCGACTTCACTACGTCACAGTACATACAAATTTGCGATTATGTAGCTATGTTTTCAAATTCAAGTCCGAATAATGCACTAAAAAGCATCCCAGATAACAAACTGCAAGATGGTAGCGACACCATGCCGGCACTATATTGCCACTTCCGAGGAGTGTCAACTGATTCGTAGTCATCTGTGACCGGATTCGTTAACTAAAATGCCAGAACGTGCTACCAGCACGTTCTAGACAAGCGAATCGCGCAGCACCAGCACCATGGTGACAGGCGTATCATCGTTCCATTCATGAATCTCCTCAGCAATAACGCAGGATCACATTTGGCAATGGGGAACCTGTGCTTTCATACAAATTAGAACCGTTAGATGTCAGTAGATGTTCAGCATATGAGTATTGATAAACATTTTGATGGTCGTTTTCCTATATTTATAGTTACTGAGAGAGTCGTATATATTTCTTTCAATCCATCAGAGACTAAAAATATTATTTATAAAAAAAATATTACTTAAAAAATAAAAATTCATGCTGTTGCGTCCCTAACTTCGCCTTGTGTAATTTTTGAAATAACATGCTGTCATCGTATTTAATGTAACCCTCAATTGCATGAATTTGTAACAATAAATTGAAGAAAATATATATAAAATAAGTGTATATATTTTTATGACAAAGTAATTATCGACTTTATGGAAAAAATCGCCCTATGGAGCTAGTTTATAGAAAATAATAAAATCGAGTTCTTATATCTTTGTTTTGTGCGGGTGTATCTATTTTGGAATCAAAATAAATAAATTGCACGGTTTAGTCATTTTTCATATTTGCTTATAATTTTTATGGAAACAGCGTCCCCATTAGTAAATGTCAGCCTACGCCACAAACACGCGTGTAGCTATGGTGAGCTGATAGTGTCATTGTCACGGCCGTGTAGCCCGTGTGCTATATCTCGGTGCTTTAAGAGTGCCGTGATACGAATGCCGCCCCAGTACTAACAGTATGCCATATCGAAAGCTGAGTAGGAGCACTTTGTTAGCACAGTTCTGTCACGGAATTCGTTCCATCCGTTGTCATTGGCGTGCCAATCGCTGGCTGTTTGGGATATTGTAGTGCATGAGGCAGACTTGTTCCTTATCATCGTCAAGGAGACGGATTTTCACTCCCCCCTTTTTGAATTTTTTAAATTATTGTTTGGAATTTTTGCCGTTTCTGTATCTCTATGACCGCATTGTGGATTCAACTTATGTACGATCTTATTGGTCTTCATCTTTTGTTACATGTAACATTGTATATGTGATGCACGTTTGTTATGTAATGCTCCGATTTGTAAGCCTCAGATACTTTTATTCTTTGGTAAAGCAACTTATTCGATTAATATATATTTATTAGACATAGATATAAACAATTAGAAAAATGTTATTAAAACGCTATTAAATATGTTGTTGCAATTACATATTTAAGGTCTGAAGATGTAGATGCAATTAATGTCCGATATTTTACGTGATCCAATCGACGTATCAAGTGAGGCTATGAAATATAAAAATCTTTTACTATTCTTCGACCCCTTTATATGTTACATGAATGATAAGTTCTGCAAGACAAGAAGCCTGAATTAGTGAGATATCTAGGAACATAAGTAATTTGTAAGTAACACATCTTTTCTCTTTGAATTATTTGCCTTTGCATAGAATAGAACGTATAGATATAATTGCCTGTTTTGTACCCATTTCGGTCCAATTCTATTATAGCCTTTGAGCAGAAGTAATATTGATTATACTTGATTTTTGCAATAGTTCTTTGATTAACAGATTTTATTAACCTAGAATCTTCATTTGACGGATGTATCAATCTACTTTGTAGCTCCATCAGTTTCTTTTTCTGCTCACTACTTTCCATTTTCAGTTCCGTATACTTATCCTTTATCACCATCATATATATTGCGTAAAATTACAATGACTTTTTGTCCTCAAATTTTGCGGATATTTCAATTAAATTTCCTTTGATTAAATAAACGGAAATTAAAAAACAGTGGCACGTACCATTTCTTGGAAACGTTGTATCGTAATTTGCATCTGACTGTTTTGAAAGGCACCCACTTTACTTAACGTTTGCAATGATTCGGTTAGCGAAGTAAAGAAATATTCTACTTTCGAAATTGTTGGCTCTTGTAATTCTAAGGCAAATATATTCATCTGTCGACATCGTGAACATTGTTTTTTGGCAAAATTCCAGAAAAACAAATATACTATAAGTAAAATAATGAACATCATAATATTAAATTTAACTCTGTTCATCGTTGCCTTGTTGGACACATCCATAACAATATACAGGGTGGGGCAGTAATAATTAGCACCTCAGATATCCACGAAACTATAAGTTTCATAGAAGTTTTTGCTAATATAAAATTGCATAGTACAAAGGGGCCATCCGTTGATGAAAATAGTTTTTTTGTAAGTGGAGTTATGTTGGATATATGAAGGTTACCTTCATTTTTTAAAATGAATTGGTATGTCCATTCTTCCGTAATACGATAGAGCATTTTTTAGCAAGTTTAACGATCTGTAACATGAAGGCATTGAAGGTTACAAAAAGTAAAGAAAGGCGATAATACTCACGGTTTTGATAGTAAATGAAACATACGTATTGTAAACAGTGGTGGAAGGCGTAATACTTACCGTTTACTTCACTGTGAATAAACACTATTCGAAGGGCATTTCAATAGTTTGCAGCATAAGTTAAACATGATAAGATTAGTATTGAAAAATCGGTTCGAATTCGTTTGGTTAGGCTTGTCTTTGTGTCGTTCATTTTATAAGTACTGAGCTGCGGATTCCTGAGGACAGCTCACAAAATTGTTGAACTATGGAAGATTATCATTGTGAATTTGAATCAAAAGGTAATTAAATTCCATTATATTGTAAACAGATCTCAATGTTTCATTTTAGATAGTAAGATTAAATACTCTTTACAACACTACAAGAATGGATACATACCTTTCTGTTATTATTATTTCATAAAGAATTATAATTGCAATTATATAGTTCATTACGATAAAAAATATTTCTCAGAAAATTCTAAATATTAAATAAAAGAATCAAGTAAAACATTTTTAATAATTAGGAATATGAAAAATACTTGAACATTCCAATAGAAAGATGTCTAAACAGGAGTTAGAAAAGTCAAACATTCAATTTCAATTCCAGAATTCACCTATAAGAGGTAAAATGTTCTACGTATAAAACTGTGTGTGTTCTATATATCTATGTAATGTGATGGTTCCTATTAGTTGTGACGGAAACCTATATATAGTAAGTCAGGGAAGCTCGACGGGGTTAATTATCTAAATGCTTTAAGGTGTAAAACGTACTTTAATCTAAAGCGATCTATCGTTCCAAGGTATCCGCACACGTACAACTTTTCTTGGGCGCCAGCTGCTCAGAAAGTAGCAAAGGGATAGACTACACGACCCCGGGAACCCTGGGGCGGAACAACCCTTGAAACTTCGAAATGCTCCTCCTCTCGACTACGCCTAACCAAGTACACACACTCAGGTCGCGAGATACTGAAGTCACGGCATGTTTATTTATGGTCTCGACGTGGGTTTAACTAACAAGGGCTACGGGAAACTACGCAACACGCCGCGAATTACCGGGTATCATAACTCGCTTCACGATATAAGATACAATATACAATATGCGACACAAGAAATGGGACGCTTTAGCGAATAAGCTCTCACGTTCTTTTCTTCGGGTTCCTTGAATTCGCTGGTGGTTCTCGGGTCTCCTGCATCCTACTCGGGGCTCCTTGGTGGAGTGGGCTGTAGGCTTCGGTATTGTTAGGGTCCATCGACCAGTGGATTTCGGCGATTTCCTCTTCTCGCCCCCTTGGGTGTCCCTGAGGGGATCCTCCTGATCATTTGAATTGCGTAGCGCCTCGCGCACCGCGCTCCCATGGCCCACCTGCAGGGCCGCTGGACTTTTGACTCCTCTTTAGGTGGTTAAGGATAGTTGAAGACCTTCTCAAATCCCAGAGCATTATAAAGCACAAAAGCAGATAAGCATAATGCGATGCATAGAGCTTTACAACCTTCTAACTTACATTGAACTGTTTATACGAAATGCGATATTACGGTGCATGAAGCATGACAAATTAAATGCTTCGGCACCTGGACATCTAGAAACGCTATCACCGGGCAAGAAAGTGTAGGGTTCACACTCAATTCATGTGCAGAAGCAGATAAATGTAACGCGATGCTATGAATATTACAACTTATCATGAAATATAGAAATAACATGCGCAGCCGCGTTTTACGAAGCATTAGAACTCTATTGCTTCTAAACCTTCAGATATGGAAACGATATTCCGTAGCAAGGAAGTGCTGCATTTACATTCATTTGAAGTGAAGGGGAGATATACATAACGCGTTGCATTGAAATTTCATCTTATCATGTGACTTAGAACTGATATGCGATATCGCGTTTTATAAAGAGTTAGAAATCCATTGCTTCGATGCGTAGACATCTAGAAACGCAATTACCTAGCCAAGAAGTGTGGCATTTGCATTCTTTTGAAGTGTAGACGAGGTATACATAACACTTCGCAATTAATATTATCTCTTATCATGAAACATAGAAATGAGATGCGATATCGCGTATTAAGAAGGATTAGAAACCTATTGCTTCGATACTTAGACATCTGCAAACCCTATTCCCTAGCAGGGAAGATTCGCATTTACATTCTTTTGAAGTGAATACGATGTATACAGAACGCTCTACAATGAATATTATATCTTAACATGAAACACAGAAATGCGATGCGATATTCCGTTTTAAGAAGCATTAGAAATCGATTGCTACGATACGTAGACATATGCAAACGCGATTTCCTAGCACGGAAGTGTCGCCTTTACATTCTTTTGAAGTGAACAGGAGGTATACATGACACTTCGCAATGAACATTATATCTTATTATAAAACATAGAAGTGAGATGCGATATCGCGTTTTAAGATGCATTAGAACCCTATTGTTTTGATGCGCAAACATCTGCAAACGCGATTTCCTAGCATGGAAGTGTCGCATTTACATTCTTTTGAAGTGAATACGAGGTATACATGACACTTCGCAATGAATATTATATCCTGTCATGACACATAGAAGTGGGATGCGACATCTTGTTTTAGGAAGCACAAGAACCCTATTGCATCGATACGTAAACATTTGCAAACGCTACTTCCTAGCAAGGAAGTGTCGCATTCACATTCTTTCGAAGTGAGTACGAGGTATACATGACACTTCGCAATGAATATTATATCTTATCATGAAGCATAGAAATGAGATGCGACATCGCGTTTTAAGAAGCATTAGAACTCCATTGCTACGATACGTAGACATCTGCAAACGCTATTCCCTAGCAAGGAAGTGGCGCATTTACATTCTTGTGAAGTGAATACGAGGTATACATGACACTTCGCAATGAATATTATATCTTGTCATGACACATAGAAGTGAGATGCGACATCTCGTTTTGAGAAGCATTAGAACTATATTGCTACGATGCGTAGACATCTCCAAACGATATTTCCTAGCAAGGAAGTGTCGCATTTACATTCTTTTAAAGTGAATACGAGGTATTCATGACACTCCACAATGAATATTATATCTTATCATGGAACATGGAAATGAAATGCGATATCGCGATTTAAGAAGCATTAGAACTCTATTGCTTTGATACGTAGACATCTGCAAGCGCTATTGCCTAGCGTGGAAGTGCTGCATTTACATTCTTTTTAAGTGAATACGAGGTATACATAACACTCCACACTGAATATTAATCTTGTCCTGAAGCATAGAAATGAGATGCGATATCGCGCTTTGAGAAGCATTAGAAGTCTATTTCTACGAAACGAACACATATGCAAACGCTATTTCCTAGCAAGGAAGTGTTGCATTTACATTCTTTTGAAGTGAATACGAGGTATACATGACACTTCGCAATGAATATTATATCTTATCACGAAACATAGAAATGAGATGCGATATCGCGATTTAAGAAGCATTAGAACTCTATTGCTACGATACGTAGACATCTGCGAACGCTATTTCTTATCAAGGAATAGTCGCATTTACATTCATTTGAAGTGAATACGAGGTATACATGACACTTCGCAATGAATATTATATCTTATCACGAAACATGGAAATGAGATACGATATCGCAATTTAAGAAGCATTAGAACTCTATTGCTACGATACGTAGACATCTGCAATCGCTATTTCCAAGCAAGTGTCGCATTCACATTCTTTGGAAGTGAGGACGAGGTATACATGACACTTTGCAATGAATATTATATCTTATCATGAAACATAGAAATGAAATGCGGTATCCCGTTTTAAGAAGCACTAGTACCCTATTGCTTTGATATGTAGAGATCTGCAAACGCTATTTCCTAGGAAAGATGTGTCGCATTTACATTCTTTTGAAGTGAATACGTGGTATACATGACACTTCGCAATGAATATTATATCATATCATGAAACATAGACGTGAGATGCGACATCTCGTTTTAAGAAGCACTGGGAATCAATTGTTTTGATACGTAGACATATGGATACGCTATTTCCTAGCAAGGAAGTGTCGCGTTTACATTAATTTGAAGTGTATGCGAGGTATACATGACACTTCGCAATGAATATTATATCTTATCACGAAACATAGTAATAATATGCGATATCGCGATTTAGGAACCACTAAAACTCTATTGCTACGATACGTAGACATCTGCAAACGCTATTTCCTAGCAAGGAAATGTCGCATTTACATTCTTTTGAAGTGTATACGAGGTATACATGACACTTCGCAATGAATATTATATCTTATCACGAAACATAGAAATGAGATGCGATATCGCGATTTAAGTAGCATTAGAACTCTATTGCTACGACACGTAGACATCTGCAAACGCCATTTCCTAGCAAGGAAGATTCGCATTTACATTTTTTTGAAGTGAATACATGACACTTCGTAATGAATATTATATCTTATCACGAAACATATAAATGAGATGCGATATCGCGATTTAAGTAGTATTAGAACGCTATTGCTACGATACGTAGACATCTGCAAACGCTATTTCCTAGCAAGCAATAGTCGCATTTACATTCTTTTGAAGTGAATACGAGGTGTACATGACATTTCGCAATGGATATTATTTCTTATCATGAAACATAGAAATAAGATGCGACATCACGTTTAAAGAAGCATTAGAACTCTATTGCTTCGATATGTGGACATCTGCAAATGCTATTTCCTAGCAAGGTAGTGTCGCACTTACACTCTATTGAAGTGAATACGAGGTATACATGACACTTCGCGCTGAATATTATAACTTATCACGAAATATAGAAATGAGATGCGATATCGCGTTTTAAGAAGCACTAGAACCCTATTGCTACGATACGTAGACATCAGCAAACGCTATTTCCTAGCGAGGATGTGTCGCAACTGCATCCATTTAATGTGAATTGAAGGTATACATAACACTGCACAATGAATATTATATCTTATCATGAAACATAGAAATGAGATACGATATCCTGTATTAAGAAGCATTAGACCTCTATTGCTTCGATACGTTGACATCTGCAAACGCTATTTCCTAGGAAGGAAGTGTCGCGTTTACATTCTTTTGAAGTGAATACGAGGTATACATGACACTTAGTAATGAATATTATATCTTATCACGAAACATATATATGAGATGCGATATCGCGATTTAAGTAGCATTAGAACCATATTGCTACAATACGTAGACATCTGCAAACGCTATTTCCTAGCAAGCAATAGTCGCATTTACATTCTTTTGAAGTGAATACGAGGTATACATGACACTTCGCATTGAATATTGTATCCTATCATGAAACATAGAAGTGAGATGCGATATCGCGTTTTAAGAAGCATCAGAACTCTGTTGCCTCGACACGTAGACATCTGCAGACGCTATTTCCTAGCATGGAAGTGTCGCATTTACATTCTTCTGAAGTGAATGCGAAGTATACATGACACTTCGCAATGAATGTTACATCTTATCACGAAACATAGGAATGAGGTGCGATATCGCGATTTAAGTAGTATTAGAACACTATTGCTATGATACGTAGACATCTGAATACGCTATTTTCTAGCAACGAAGTGTCGCATTTACATTCGTTTGGAGTGAATACGAGGTATACATAACACTTCGCAATGAATATTATATCTTATCACGAAACATAGAATTGAAATGCGACATCTCGTTTTAAGAAGCATTAGGTCTCTTTTGCTACGATACGTAGACATCTGCAAACGCTATTTCCTAGGATGGAAGTGTCGCACTTACATTCTTTTGAAGTGAATACGAGGTATACATGACACTTGGCAATGAATATTATATCTTATCACGAAACACAGAAATGAGATGCGATATCGCGATTTAAGTAGCATTAGAACTCTATTGCTACGACACGTAGACATCTGCAAACGCTATTTCCTAGCAAGGAAGATTCGCATTTGCATTTTTTTGAAGTGAATACGAGGTATACATGACACTTCGTAATGAATATTATATCTTATCACGAAACATATAAATGAGATGCGATATCGCGATGTTAGTAGTATTAGAACGCTATTGCTACGATACGTAGACATCTGCAAACGCTATTTCCTTGCAAGCAATAGTCGCATTTACATTCTTTTGAAGTGAATACGAGGTATACATGACACTTCGCAATGAATATTGTATCCTATCATGAAACATAGAAGTGAGATGCGATATCGCGTTTTAAGAAGCATCAGAACTCTGTTGCCTCGACGCGTAGACATCTGCAGACGCTATTTCCTAGCATGGAGGTGTCGCATTTACATTCTTCTGAAGTGAATGCGAGGTATACACGACACTTCGCAATGAATGTTACATCTTATCACGAAACATAGAAATGAGATGCGATATCGCGATTTAAGTAGCATTAGGACTCTACTGCTACGATACGTAGACATCTGAATACGCTATTTTCTAGCAAGGAAGTGTCGCATTTACATTCGTTTGGAGTGAATACGAAGTATACATAACACTTGGCAATGAATATTATATCTTATCACGAGACATAGGTATGAAATGCGACATCTCGTTTTAAGAAGCATTAGGTCTCTTTTGCTACGATACGTAGACATCTGCAAACGCTATTTCCTAGGATGGAGACGTAGCATTTACATTCTTTTGAAGTGAAGACGAGGTATACATGACTCTTCGCAATGAATATTATACCTTATCACGTAACATAGAAATGAGATGCGATATCGCGTTTTAAGAAGCATTAGAACTCTACGGCCTTGAAGCGGAGACATCTGCAAACGCTATTTCCTAGCATGGAAGTGTCGCACTTACATTCTTTTGAACTGAATACGAGGTATACATAACACTCCACAATGAATATTATATCTTATCATGAAACATAGAAATGAGGAGCTATATCGCGTTTTAAGAAGCATTAGAACTCTATGGCCTCGATGCTGAGACATCTGCAACCGCTATTTCCTAGCATGGAAGTGTCGCATTTACATTCTTTTGAAGTGAATACGAGGTATACATGACACTTCGCAATGAATATTGTATCTTATCATGAAACATAGAAGTGAGATGCGATATCGCGTTTTAAGAAGCATTAGAACTCTATTGCTACGATACGTAGGCATCTGCAAACGCTATTTCCTAGCAAGGAATAGTCGCATTTACATTCTTTTGACGTGAATACGAGGTATACATGACACTTCGCGCTGAATATTATACCTTATCATGATACATAGAAGTGAGATGCGGTATCGCGTCTTAAGAAGTTTTAGAGCACTATTGCCTCGATACGTAGACATCTGCAAACGCTATTTCCTAGCAAGGAAGTGTCCCATTTACATTCATTTGAAGTGAATACGAGGTATAAGTGACACTTCGCAATGAATAATAGATCTTATCGTGAAACATAGAAATTAGATGCGATATCGTGTTTTAAGAAGCTTTAGATCTCTATTGCTTCGATACGTAGACATTTGCAAACGCTATTACATAGCAAGGAAGTGTCGCATTTACATTCTTTACATGTGAATACGAGGAATACATAACACTTCGCAATGAATATTATATCTTGTCGTGAAACATAGAAATGAGATGCGATATCCCGGTTTAAGAAGTAATAGAACTCTATTGCTTCGGTACGGAGACATCTGCAAACGCTATTTCCTAGCAGGGAAGTGTCGCATTTACATTCATTTGAAGTGTATGCGAGGTATAAGTGACACATCGCAACGAATATTATATCTTATCATGAGACATTGGGATGAGGTGCGATATCGCGTTTTAAGGAGAATTGGAACTCTATTGCTTCGATACAGAGATATCTGGGAACGTAATTTCCTAGAAAGGAAGTGTCGCATTTTGTGTCGTCAGGCGTACCGCGTGCCACCCATCAACCTCCTCGCACCCCCCAGCATCAACCCCTGGACGCATGCAATCAGCCAAACTCGCCTACAGAACCAGCAACTGGAAGTGTTCGCGCGCGCATACCTGCACGCGCTCACTCACACCGAGTTCCGGTGCCTCACTCGCACCGCCGAGTATACCTGTCTCGCTCGTACCGGGCACCAGTGTCTCACTCGCACCACCGAGTATACCTGTCTCGCCCGCACCAAGGATGGGCAGCCCTGTCTCCCTCGCACCGAGGATTCCGTCCTGCAGGAAGACGTAGCCGCAGCCCATCACCTGAATGGGGTCTTTTCCAATTCCGGGAACAGGATCTGCTAGAACCTATATATTACTTTTAAGCCAGGACATACATACCATATCATGACGCATATATAAGAATTCCTAGATCTAAGTTACACTAAGTAAGATGCGTCCGGCCAGCGGCATGCGCCGCTAGCCCCACCACGAGCCGCGGGTCCCCACTCGCGGGACCGCGATCTCCCTACCACGAGCATCCGCGACCGTAGCGCCCCGCGAACCGAGGAGGTCAGAGACGCGTCTCCAGAGGACACACTCTGACTCGAGATCTCCTACCGATCGTTAGCCACCTCAATGTGGGGTACAGGCATCGTATTTCTATTTCCATTTTAACTTAGTCTTAGACTTAGAATAATTCCAGTTCTTGTATACTTTAAACCTAGAATATGTTTTATTTTTACTCTTACTATATCCAAGTACAAGTTCTTTTAGCAAGTCTACTATTTCCTCATCCATTAATTTTATCAAGTATTTATAATACTAGTTCTACTTTTAACATTACATTTAACTACGAATTCTTCCACGGGTTCTTCCATACAACTGGGGTTGATCTTCATCAAATTGAAGGAGTATAGAAATCGGCTTTGTGACGTTGAGACCGCCGCTTATCCTTCAGATCTTAGTCGAAAGTACAGAAATACCTGGTGAATGAACCGTGCTTCCGGTTTGCGAAGAACGCGACGTGCGAGTAGGAAGAATTTCATACGATCACTTGTGCGTGAATATTTGGAGGGCGTTCCGAGAGTCCTCGTATACCAGCGACCTGCCTTCGCACCAGCCCAGACGCCGCTTTCCGAAGCGACCGTGGACGCTTCCGATCCAGACACCACGACGCATCACGCCGATTCTGCCACATTCAGCATCATCGCTGAATTCCGACCGCCGTCCTCCTCTTCGCTGGCGACTGATCGACATTTCCGTAGCAGCCTACAGAACGAAATCCGCTACGATCCCAGCGAAAGATCCTCCACGCCGTTTCTACGTACAAATCGAGAGAGAAGTCATCGAAAGGTAGGGTCACTCCCTTATTATCACGAGTGTTTTCGCTAGTGTCGCGTCAGACGAAATTGTCGGACCCGGTTTTAACGCGTTCCCGCGGACCGAATTACTGAAAAATAGCGACACTTCCTTTCTAGGAAATTACGTTTCCAGATGTCTACGTATCGAAGCAATGGAGTTCTAATGCTTTTTAAAACGCGATATCGCATCTCATTTCTATTTTTTATGATAAAATATAATATTCATTGTGCAGTGTCATGTATACCTCGTATTCACTCTAAACAAATGTAACTGCGAAACTTCCTTGCTAGGAAATTGCGTTTGCAGATATCTGCGCATCGAGGCAACAGGGATCTATTGCTTCTTAAAACGCGATATCGCATCACACTTCTATGTTACATGAAAAGATATAATGTTCATTGCGAAGTGTCATGCATACTTCGTATTCACTTCAAAAGAATGTCAATGCGACTATTCCTTGCTAGGAAATAGCGTTTGCCGATGCCTACGTATCGTAGCAATAGTGTTCTAATGCTTCTTAGATCGCGATATCGCATGTCATTTCCATGTTCCGTGATAAGTTTTAATATTCATTCCGAAGTGTCATGTATACCTCGAAATCACTTCAAAAGAATCTAAATGCGACACTTCCATGCTAGGAAATAGCGTTTGCAGATATCTGCTCATCGTGGCAATAGGGATCTAATGCTTCTTGAAACGCGATATCGCATCTCACTTCTATGTTACATGATAAGATATAATGTTCATTGCGAAGTGTCATGCATACCTCGTATTCACTTCAAAAGAATGTAATGCGAATCTTCCTTGCTAGGAAATAGCGTTTGCAGATGACTACGTATCGTAGCAATAGAGTTCTAATGTTTCTCAAAACGCGATATCGCATCTCATTTCTATGCTTCATGATAAGATATAATATTGATTGCGATGTCTCATGTATACCTCGTATTCACTTCAAAAGAATGTAAGTGCGACACATCCATGCTAGGAAATACCGTTTGCAGATGTCTCCGCATCTAGGCAATAGAGTTCTAATGCTTCATAAAACGCGATATCGCATCTCATTTATATGTTTCGTGATAAGATATAATATTCATTGCGAAGTGTCATGTACACCTCGTATTCACTTCAAAAGAATGTAAATGCGACACTTCCATGCTAGGAAATAGCGTCTACAGATGTCTACGCGTCGAGGCAATAGAGTTCTAATGCTTCTTAAAACGCGATAACGCATCTCACTTCCATGTTTGGTGATAAGATATAATATTCATTGCGAAGTGTCATGTATACATCGTATTCACTTCAAAAGAATGTAAATGCGACTATTCCTTGCTAGGGCATAGCGTTTGCAGATGCCTACGTATCATAGCAATAGAGTCATAATGCTACTTAAATCGCGATATCGCATCCCATTTACATGTTTCGTGATAAGATATAATATTCATTGCGAAGTGTCATGTATACCTCGCATTCACTTCAAAAGAATGTAAGTGCGACACTTCCATGCTAGGAATTAGCGTTTGCAGAGGTCTCCGCATCGAGGCCATAGAGTTCTAAAGCTTCTCAAAACGCCATATCGCATCTCATTTCCATGTTTCGTGATAAGATATAATATTCATTGCGAAGTGTCATGTACACCTCGTATTTACTTCAAAAGGAAGTAAATGCGACTATTGCTTACTAGGAAATAGCGTTTGCAGATGTCTACGTATCGTAGCAATAGTGTTGTAATGCTACTTAATTCGCGATGTCATGTACACCTCCTATTCACTTCAAAAGAGTGTAAATGCGACACTTCCATGCTGGGAAATAACGTCTGCAGATGTCTACGCGTCGAGGCAATAGAGTTCTAATGCTTCTTAAAACGCGATATCGCATCTCACTTCTATGTTTCATGATTAGATATAATATTCATTGCGAAGTGTCATGTATACCTTGTATTCAGTTCAAAGGAATGTAAATGCGAATCTTCCTTGCTAGGAAATAGCGTTTCAGATGTCTACGTATCGTAGCAATAGAGTCATAATGCTACTTAAATCGCGATATCGCATCCCATTTACATGTTTCGTGATAAGATATAATATTCATTGCGAAGTGTCATGTATACCTCGCATTCACTTCAAAAGAATGTAAGTGCGACACTTCCATGCTAGGAAATAGCGTTTGCAGAGGTCTCCGCATCGAGGCCATAGAGTTCTAATGCTTCTCAAAACGCCATATCGCATCACATTTCCATGTTTCGTGATAAGATATAATATTCATTGCGGAGTGTCATGTACACCTCGTATTTACTTCAAAAGGAAGTAAATGCGACTATTGCTTACTAGGAAATAGCGTTTGCAGATGTCTACGTATCGTAGCAATAGTGTTCTAATGCTACTTAATTCGCGATGTCATGTACACCTCCTATTCACTTCAAAAGAGTGTAAATGCGACTCTTCCATGCTGGGAAATAACGTCTGCAGATGTCTACGCGTCGAGGCAATAGAGTTCTAATACATTTTAATATGCGATATCGCATCTCATTTCAATATTCCATGATAAGATATAATATTCAGTGCGAAGTGTTATGTATACCTCGTCTGCACTCCTAGAGAGTGTAAATGCGACACTTCCTTGCTAGGTAATGCGCTTCCAGTTGTCTACGCATCGTAGCACTAGAGCTCTAATTCGTCTTTAAAAGCGATATCGCATCTCATTCCTATGTTGCATGATAAGATATAATATTTATTGCGAAGTGTTATTCATACCTCGTCTACACTTCAAAAGTATGTAAATGCCACACTTCCTTGCTAGGAAAGAGCGTTTCCAGTTGTTTTTTTATCGGAGCAATTGAGTTCTATTGCTTCATTCAACACGATGTCGCAAGTCATTTCAATGATTCATGGTAAATTCCAATGCTTTATGCAATATGTTACTTTTGTCTGCATCTAGACCCTAGAAGGATGTGAATCCAATACTTACTTGCAACGGAATATCGTTTCCGGATCTCTACGTGTCGAAGCAAGACATTTCTAATACTTCATGCAGCGCGATGTCGCATCCTATTTCATCGTTTCAAAGCAAAGAATCTGTAATCATACATCCATAACATTATGCTTAACTGTTAGAGGTCTTCAATGGAATGTGAAGTATATAATTCCATGCAACGGCGTGGCGCTCCGTAGTGTCTGTCTGTTAAAGCAATCGAGCTAGAATTCTCCATGCAATGCGCTGGCGCATCCCATTTCATCGTTTCAAAGTAAGAATGCTGTAATCTCTTATGCATAGCTTTATGCTTTTCTGCTTTAAAACTTCATAAGAATGTAAATTCTACAGCTCCATGCAACAGGATTGCCCTTGGTTTGTCTACATGTCCAGACAATAGAGTAGTAATGCATTATACAATGCCATGACTCATCTCATTTCAACGTTTCGAATTAAGTAAGCTGTAATCTTCTATGAAAAGCATTATAATTATCTGCTTCTACTCTACAATAGGATGTGAATTCTATAGATCCAAGCAACAGGAGGGCAGGCCCTCCACCATCCTACTGCCTGCCCTGATGCGGACAAAGGATTCCCAGGGCCACTCAAACCGCGACCAACATCTATCTTATACTCTAACCGATTCATCGTTATGCGTTTTCCATTAAGCTTGCCAGGATCAGTGATATTGATTCGCTCAATCTAAATTATTATTTTCTTTTTAAGTTTCTCTATTTTTTTAGTTTCTCTCACGATATCGTCTATTTCGTTGTACCTTACCCTTACAGTATGGTACATAATCTGTTGTTTGATATTTCTAGCATTTCCTCTTAATAAATGCAGTGCTTCCACATATTTTCTTTCTCTTTCTCTTTAGTTACATTGTTGTTATTTTATGCTTTTCACCCTCCACATTCCCTCTCTACACCATCTCGGAACGTTATACGATTACTGTAGGATGACGCCCCGGTCTCGTTACACCGAGATCGAGTGTTCTCTCTTGCATCCGTTGATTTATATATGTTATATATTGGAGAATATTTCCTCTTATCCTTGGTATTTCTCGAATGAAATTACATTGACAGAAGTACGAGCTAGTTCTGCACGCCTATTTGAAACAACATTAAATCACCTTGTTAAACAATAATATATTGAATGTGACTTGGACATTTAAATTTGAATTTATAAACATCTAACAGATAAATATGTTTTTCTTATTGTTCATATCATTATACATTCAGTGATTTTTTGTGTGCTGTGATTTGATATATTAACTGCTTGATTATATTTTGCAATGAACTTGGCGTACCAAACATTGTTTTTACTCCTGATGGGAGTGGATAGTTCTTCGTTTTATATTCTTATATCGCATTGATTATAAAAGTATATGATATCCTTTTTATGCAGTCATGTATAATTACGTACTGTGACGGTTTTTCCCGTTACAATCCGCAAGAAAAGGGTATATAGAACCAATAATAACGGGGTATCCAGAGGTTTAATCCGGGGTTATATCGGGGTACAGAATATCCGCGTGATTCGGCAACGCGAAGTACAGAACAATAAATTTCCTATCCAGCGAGTATTTCGAAGCTGCGAGGCTGGGACTTTTTGGGGGCCAGCTACTCAAGAAGTAGCAAAAACTAGTAAACCACGCAACCCGGGGAAAGCCGGTGCAAGATAACCCTCGAAATTTCGAAATACTCTTTCGCTCGACTGCTTCTAGCCGAGTGCGCAAATTAGGGACGCGGGATACTGAACTCACGGCTTCTTTCTAGATTGCCTCGACACGGTATTACAAAAGGGTATACGACACGCCGCGAATGACCGGGGATCACTACCCGTTATACAATACAAATTACAATACGCGATATCACAATTGCGGCAGGGAACAAATGGGACGCTTTAGCGTATAAGGACTCACGTTCTCGTTTCCAACAAGTATGCATCTCGTTCAGTCCGTCTACCTCTCTCTCTCTCTCTCTCTCTCTCTCTCTCTCTCTCTCTCTCTCTCCTCCGAATCGCTACGTATAATCGCTTGCTCGATTGCTCGCTAAGTAGTCGCTAAGTCGTTGAGAAGAATAAGAGGCTGTCTTCGTGCTGGTTAGCTCATTATATAGGTTTGCTGGGGGTCTTCGGATCCCCTTAGATCCTCCTTAGGGCTCATTGGTGGGGTAGGGCCATACGCTTCGGTATTGTTCGGGGCATCGATCGGTGGATTTCGGCGATCTTCCCTGATCGCCCCCTCTGGTGTGTCTAGAGGTGGTCCTCTGGATTATTTGAACTGCGGCGCGTGTCGCGCGCCGCGCTTTCCACGGCTCACCTGCAATTCGTCTTATCGTTGCAGGGCTCTGGATCGTATCCTTCGGGCTTCAGGGTCTCTTCTTGCTCACTTCCCGACTCCTCCACCGTCGAGCCCGTCACGCTACCTCAGCGCACAGCCCTTCCGCGAACCTGCGATCTTCTTATCCGCCGAAGAGGCGTCTTGTGGGTCGCTTCTTCCATCAGCTCGCCAGTCTAATCCGTAGAACGTAGAGAGAGAAAAGAACGGGGGGGGGGGGGGGGGAAGGTTCTACCTTCGTGTATTTCACGCTCCTCGCAAATACAGCTATCGCTATGGTCCGTGTCGCGCTTCTCGCATGGATGGTGAACTGCGAGTTAGTCTAACCGAAGCAGGGGGGGGGGGGGGGGGGGGGGGGGTGAGCGAGCCTTGTGACGTCACCACGTCACAGTACATACAAATTCGCGATTAAGTAGCTATGTGTTCAAATTCAATTCCGAATAATGCACTAAAAAGCATCCCAGATAACAAACGGCAAGATGGTAGCGACACCATGCCGGCACTATATTGCCACTTCCGAGGAGTGTCAACTGATTCGTAGTCATCTGTGACCGGATTCGTTAACTAAAATGCCAGAACGTGTTACCAGCACGCTCTAGACAAGCGAATCGCGCAGCACCAGCACCATGGTGACATGCGTATCATCGCTCCATTCATGAATCTCCTCAGCAATGGCGCAGGATCACATTTGGCAATGGGAAACCTGTGCTTTCATATAAATTAGAACCGTTAGATGTCAGTAGATGTTCAGCATATGAGTATTGATAGAGATTTTGATGGTTGTTTTCCTATATTTATAGTTATTGAGCGAGTCGTATATATTTCTTTCAATCCATCATAGACTAAAAATATTATTTATAAAAATAATATTACTTATAAAAAAAAAATTCATGCTGTTGCGTCCCTAACTTCGCCTTGTGTAATTTTTGAAATAACATGCTGTCATCGTATTTAATGTAACCCTCAATTGCATGAATTTGTAACAATAAATTGAAGAAAATATATATAAAATAAGTGTATATATTTTTATGACAAAGTAATTATCGACTTTATGGAAAAAATCTCCCTATCGAGCTAGTTTATAGAAAATAATAAAATCGAGTTCTTATATCTTTGTTTTGTGCCGGTGTATCTATTTTGGAATCAAAATAAATAAATTGCGCAGTTTAGTCATTTTTCATATTTGCTTATAATTTTTATGGAAACAGCTTCCCCATTAGTAAATGTCAGCCTACGCCACAACCACGCGTGTAGCTATGGTGAGCTGATAGTGTCATTGTCACGGCCGTGTAGCCCGTGTGCTATATCTCGGTGCTTTAATAGTGCCGTGATACGAAAGCCGCCCCAGTACTAACAGTATGCCATTTCGAAAGCTGAGTAGGAGCACTTTGTTAGCATAGTTCTGTCACGGAATTCGTTCCATCCGTTGTCATTTGCGTGCCAATCGCTGGCTGTTTGGGATATTGTAGTGCATGAGGCAGACTTGTTCCTTATCATCGTCAAGGAGATGGATTTTCACTCCCCCCTTTTTGAATTTTTTAAATTATTGATTGGAATTTTTGCCGTTTCTGTATCTCTATGACCGCATTGTGGATTCAACTTATGTACGATCTTTTTGGTCTTCATCTTTTGTTACATGAAATATTATATATGTGATGCACGTTTGTTATGTAATGCTCCGATTTGTAAGCCTCAGATACTTTTATTCTTTGGTAAAGCAACTTATTCGATTAATATATATTTATTAGACATAGATATAAACAATTAGAAAAATGTTATTAAAAGGCTGTTAAATATGATGTTGCAATTATATATTTAAGGTCTGAAGATGTAGATGCAATTAATGTCCGATATTTTACGTGATCCAATCGACGTGTCGAGTGAGGCTATGAAATATAAAAATCTTTTACTATTCTTCGACCCCTTTACATGTTAAATGAATGATTAGTTCTGCAAGACAAGAAGCCTGAATTAGTGAGATATCTAGGAACATAAGTAATTTGTAAGTAACACATCTTTTCTCTTTGAAATATTTGCCTTTGCATAGAATAGAACGTATAGATATAATTGCCTGTTTGTACCCATTTCGGTCCAATTCTATTATAGCCTTTGAGCAGAAGTAATACTGATTATACTTGATTTTTGCAATAGTTCTTTGATTAACAGATTTTATTAACCTAGAATCATCATTTGACGGATGTATCAATCTACTTTGTAGCTCCATCAGTTTCGTTTTCTGCTCGCTACTTTCCATTTTCAGTTCCATATACTTATCCTTTATCACCATCATATATGTTGCGTAAAATTACAATAACTGTTTGTCCTCAAATTTTGCGGATATTTCAATTAAATTTCCTTTGATTAAATAAACGGAAATTAAAAAACAGTGGCACGTACCATTTCTTGGAAACGTTGTATCGTAATTTGCATCTGACAGTTTTGAAAGGCACGCACTTTACTTAACGTTTGCAATGATTCGGTTAGCGAAGTAAAGAAATATTCTACATTCAAAATTGTTGGCTCTTGTAATTCTAAGGCAAATATATTCATCTGTCGACATCGTGAACATTGTTTTCTGGCAAAATTCCAGAAAAACAAATATACTATAAGTAAAATAATAAACACCATAATATTAAATTTAACTCTGTTCGTCGTTGCCTTGTTGGACATATCCATAACAATATACGGGGTGGGGCAGTAATAAGTAGCACCTCAGATATCCACGAAACTATAAGTTTCATAGAAGTTTTTGCTAATATAAAATTGCATAGTACAAAGGCCCCATCCGTTGATGAAAATAGTTTTTTTGTAAGTGGAGTTATGTTGGACATATGAAGGTTAACTTCATTTTTTAAAATGGATTGGTATGTCCATTCTTCCGCAATACGATAGAGCATTTTAAAGCAAGTTTAACGATCAGTAACACGAAGGCATTGAAGGTTACAAAAAGTAAAGAAAGGCGATAATACTCACGGTTTTGATAGTAAATGAAACATACGTATTGTAAACAGTGGTGCAAGGCGTAATACTTACCGTTTACTTCACTGTGAATAAACACTTTTCGAAGGGCATTTCAATAGTTTGCAGCATAAGTTAAACATGATAAGATTAGTATTGAAAAATCGGTTCGAATACGTTTGGTTAGGCTGTTCTTTGTGTCGTTCATTTTATAAGTACTGAGCTGCGGATTCCTGAGGACAGCTCACAAAATTGTTGAACTATGGAAGATTATCATTGTGAATTTGAATCAAAAGGTAATTAAATTCCATTAGATTGTAAACAGATCTCAATGTTTCATTTTAGATAGTAAGATTAAATACTCTTCACAAAACTACAAGAATGGATACATATCTTTCTGTTATTATTATTTCATAAAGAATTATAATTGCAACTATATAGTTCATTACGATAAAAAATATTTCTCAGAAAATTCTAAATATTAAATTAAAGAATCAAGTAAAATATTTTTAATAATTACGAATATGAAAAATACTTGAACATTCCAATAGAAAGATGTCTAAACAGGAGTTAGAAAAGTCAAACATTCAATTTCAATTCCAGAATTCATCTATAAGAGGTAAAATGTTTTGAAAGCTTTAATTACAGTCTTTAATGCAAGCAGTGGGGCAGTATTTCAATTTTTAAGAAAATTGATGAAAGTCATCCATTTTGAAGTGGTCAGAATCTTTGTCGTTTGAGCAATAAGTGAATAACAAATAACTGCATAAATTCTAGGCTTAAAAACTTATGGATTAATTCCCATGCAGACTCGTTTATGAGCGAGTTACTAAATAATAATCCACACTAAATAATCATTTTAAAACTTAAACGATTACATCTCGCGAACTTTCAAAGACATCAGAAGCGTGAAAAGTATGTGGTTTATCAAAAACTCTTCTAAAAGAACGGACGAAGCCAATAGAAATCTTTGTTGAAGTAAGCAAGTTCTAAAGTTCTAAGCAACGCGATGGCCCTTATCTGCCTATGTTTCATAGCAAGTAAGTTCTGAATTTCTATGAATTCCGATGGAATTCCTCACTACTAACGTTTCAAAGTAAGTTCTCAAATTCTCAGTTCCACGTATAAAACTGTGTGTGTTCTATATATCTATGTAAAGTGATGGTTCCTATTAGTTGTGACGGAAACCTATATATAGTAAGTCAGGGAAGCTCGACGGGGTTAATTATCTAAATGCTTTAAGGTGTAAAACGTACTTTAATCTAAAGCGATCTATCGTTCCAAGGTATCCGCACACGTACAACTTTTCTTGGGCGCCAGCTGCTCAGAAAGTAGCAAAGGGATAGACTACACGACCCCGGGAACCCTGGGGCGGAACAACCCTTGAAACTTCGAAATGCTCCTCCTCTCGACTACGCCTAACCAAGTACACACACTCAGGTCGCGAGATACTGAAGTCACGGCATGTTTATTTATGGCCTCGACGTGGGTTTAACTAACAAGGGCTACGGGAAACTACGCAACACGCCGCGAATTACCGGGTATCATAACTCGCTTCACGATATAAGATACAATATACAATATGCGGCACAAGAAATGGGACGCTTTAGCGAATGAGCTCTCACGTTCTCTTCTTCAGGTTCCTTGAATTCGCTTGTGGTTCACGGGCCTCCTGCATCCTACTCGGGGCTCCTTGGTGGAGTGGGCTGTAGGCTTCGGTATTGTTCGGGTCCATTGATCAGTGGATTTCGGCGATTTCCTCTTCTAGCGAATCTAGGCGATTTCCTCCTGATCATTTAAATTGCGTAGCGCCTCGCGCACCGCGCTCCCATGGCCCACCTGCAAGGCCGCTGGACTTTTGACTCCTCTTTAGGTGGTTACGGATAGTTGAAGACCTTCTCAAATCCCAGAGCATTATAAAGCACAAAAGCAGATAAGCATAATGCGATGCATAGAGCTTTACAACCTTCTAACTTACATTGAACTGTTTATACGAAATGCGATATTGCGGTGCATGAAGCATGACAAATTAAATGCTTCGGCACCTGGACATCTAGAAACGCTATCACCGGGCAAGAAAGTGTAGCGTTCACACTCAATTCATGTGCAGAAGCAGATAAACATAACGCGATGTTATGAATATTACAACTTATCATGAAATGTAGAAGTAACATGCGCAGCCGCGTTTTACGAAGCATTAGAACTCTATTGCTTCTAAACCTTCAGATATAGAAACGATATTCCGTAGCAAGGAAGTGCTGCATTTACATTCATTTGAAGTGTAGGGGAGATATACAAAATGCGTTGCATTGAAATTTCATCTTATCATGTGACTTAGAACTGATATGCGATATCGCGTTTTATAAAGAGTTAGAAATCCATTGCTTCGATGCGTAGACACCTAGAAACGCAATTACCTAGCCAAGAAGTGTGGCATTTGCATTCTTTTGAAGTGTAGACGAGGTTCACGAAGCACTTCGCAATGAACATTATATCTCATCCTGAAACATAGGCTTTAGATGCGATATAGCGTTTTAAGAAGAATTA
Source organism: Xylocopa sonorina (assembly GCF_050948175.1). NCBI lineage: Eukaryota > Metazoa > Arthropoda > Insecta > Hymenoptera > Apidae > Xylocopa > Xylocopa sonorina. Next base: position 223,602 of record NC_135205.1, read on the forward strand.
GATCTCTATTGCTTCGATACGATGATATCTGGAAACGCATTTCCTATCAAGAATGTGTGGCATTTACATTCTTTTGAAGAGTAGGCGAGTTATACATAACACTTCGCAACGAATAATGTATCTTATCATGAAGCATAGAAATGAGATGCGATATCGCGTTTTAAAAAGCATTAGAGCACTATTGCTTCAATATGTAGAGAAATGAAAACGCAATTTCCTATCAAGAATGTGTGGCATTTACATTCTTTTGAAGTGTAGACGAGATATACTTAACATTTCGCAATTAATATTATATCTTATCACGAAACATAGAAATGAGGTGCCATATCGCGTTGTAAGGGGCATTAGAACACTATTGCTTCGACACGTAGAGATCTGGAAACCTAATTTCCTAGCAAGGAAGAGTCACATTTACATTCTTTTGAGGTGAATACGAGGTATACATGACACTTCGCAATGAATATTATGTCTTATCATGAAGCATGGAAATGAAATTCGATATCGCGTTTTAGGAAGCATTAGAACTCTATTGCTTCGATACGTAGAGATCTGGAAACCTAATTTCCTAGCAAGGAAGAGTCGCATTTACATTCTTTTGGAGAGAATACGTGGTATCCATGACACTTCGCAATGAATATTATGTCTTGTCAGGAAACATAGAAATGAGATGCGATATCGCGATTTAAGAAGCATTAGAGCTCTATTGCTTCGATACGTAGACGTCTGGTAACGCTGTCTCCTAGAAGGGAAGTGTCGCATTTACATTCATTTGAAGTGTAGACGAGGCATACAAAACACTTCGCAATGAATATTATGTCTTATCAGGAAACATAGAAATGAGATGCGTATTGCGTTTTAAGAAGCTTTAGAACTCTATTGCTTCGATACGTAGACACTTGAGGACGCAATATCCTAGGAAGGTAGTGTCGCATTTACATTCTTTTGGAGATAATACGCGGTATACATAACACTCTACGATAAATGTTATATCTTATCACGAAACATAGAAATGATATGCGATATCGCGATTTAAGAAAGATTAGAATTCTATTGCTTCGATACGGAGACATCTGGAAACGCTACTTCCTAGCAAGGAAGTGGCGCATTTACATTCTTGTGAAGTGAATTCCACGTATACATGACACGTCGCAATGGATATTATATCTTATCATGAAACATAGAAGTGAGTTGCGGCATCTCGTTTTAAGAAGCACGAGATTTCTATTGTTCTGATAGGTAGACATCTGGATACGCTATTTCTTAGCAAGGAAGTGTCGCAGTTACTTTCTTCTGAAGTGAATACGATGTATACATGACACTTCGCAATGAATATTATATCTTATCATGAAACATAGAAATGTAATGCGACATCTCGTTTTAAGAAGCCCTAGAAATCTATTGTTTTTATACGTAGACAGCTGGATACGCTATTTCCTAGCAAGGAAGTGTCGCATTTACATTCTTTTGAAGCGAATACGAGGTATACATGACACTTCGCAATGAATATTATATCTTATCATGAAACATAGAAATGAGATTCGATTTCGCGTTATAAGAAGCATGAGAAATCTATTGCTTCCATACGTAGAGATCTGCAAACGCTCTTTCCTAGCAAGCATGTGTCGCATTTACATTCAGTTGAAGTGAGTACGAGGTATACATGACACTTCGCAATGAATATTATATCTCATCATTAAACATAGAAATGAGGTGCGATATCGCGTTTTAAGAAGCATTAGAACTCTATTGCTACGATACGTAGATATCTGGAAATGCTGTTTCCTAGCATGGGAGTGTCACATTTACATACTTTTGAAGTGACGACGAGCTATACATGACACTTCCCAATGAATATTATATCTTATCATGAAACATAGAAGTGTGATGCGACATCTCGTTTTAAGAAGCACTAGAAATCCATTGTTTTGATACGTAGACATCTGCAAACGCTATTTCCTAGCAAGGAAGTGTCGCATTTACATCCTTTTGAAGTGAATACGAGATATACATGACACTTCGCACTGAATATTATATCTTATCATGAAACATAGAAATGAGGTGCGACATCTCGTTTTAAGAAGCATTAGAACTCTATTGCTGTGATACGTAGACATCTGCAAACGCTATTTCCTAGCAAGGAAGTGTCGCATTTACATCCTTTTGAAGTGAATACGAGGTATACATGACACATCGCAATGAAAATTATATCTGATCATGAAACATGGAAATGTGATGCGACATTGCGTTTTGAGATGCATTAGAACCCTATTGCTTCGATACGTAGACATCTACAAACGCTACTTCCTAGCAAGGAAGTGTCGCAATTACATTCTTTTGAAGTGAATACGAGGTATACATGAGAATTCATAATGAATATTATATCTTATCATAAAACATAGAAATGTGGTGCGACATCTCGTTTTAAGAAGCATTAGAACTCTATTGCTACGATACGTAGACATCTGCAAACTCTATTTCCTAGCAAGGAAGTGTCGCAGTGACATTCATTTGAAGTGTGTCCGAGGTATACATGACACTTCGCAATGAATGTTGTATCTTATAATGAAACATAGAATTGAGATGCGAGATCGCGTTTTAAGAAGCATTAGAACTCTATTGCTGCGATAGGTAGTCATCTGCAAACGCTATTTCGTAGGAAGGAATAGTCGCATTTACATTCTGTTGAAGTGAATACGAGGTATACATGACAATTCGCAATGAATATTACATCTTATCACGAAACATAGAAATGAGATGCGATATCGCGATCTACGTAGCATTAGAACCCTATTGCTACGATACGTAGACATCTGAATACGCTATTTCCTAGCAAGGAAGTGTCGCATTTACATTCGTTTCGGGTGAATACGATGTATACATGACACTTCGTAATGAATATTATATCTTATCATGAAACATAGAAATGAGATGCGATATCGCGTTTTAAGAAACTCTAGAACTCTATTGCTTCGATACGTATACATTTGCAAACGTTATTTCCTCGCAACGAAGTGCCGCATATAAATTCAATTCAAGTGCAGACGAGGGATAAATAACACTTCGCAATGAATAATATATCTTTTCATGAGTCATAGAAATCAGATGCGATATATCGTTCTGAGAAGCATTAGAACTCTATTGCTACGATACGTAGACATCTGGAAACGCTATTTCCTAGCATGGAAGTGTCGCATTAACATTCTTTTGAAGTGAATACGAGATATACATGACACTTCGCAATGAATATTATATCTTATCATGAAACATAGGAATGAGGTGCTATATCGCGTTTTGAGAAGCATTAGAACTCTCTTGCTAATATACGTAGACATCTGCAAACTCTATTTCCTCGCAAGGAAATGTCGCGTTTACATTCCATTGAAGTGAATATGAGGTATACATGACACTTCGCAATGGATATTATATCTTATCATGAAACATAAAAGTGAGATGCGATATCGCACATTAAGAAGCATTAGAACTCTATTGCTACGATACGTAGACATCTGGAAACGCTATTTCCTAGCATGGAAGTGTCGCATTTACATTCTTTTGAAGTGAATACGAGATATACATGACACTTTGCAATGAATATTATATCTTATCATGAAACATAGGAATGAGGTGCTATATCACGTTTTGAGAAGCATTAGAACTCTCTTGCTAATATACGTAGACATCTGCAAACTCTATTTCCTAGCAAGGAAATGTCGCGTTTACATTCCATTGAAGTGAGTATGAGGTATACATGACACTTCGCAATGGATATTATATCTTATCATGAAACATAGAAATGAGATGCGACATCTCGTTTTAAGAAGTATTAGAACTCTATTCCTTCGATACGTGGTCATCCGCAAACGCTATTTCCTAGCATGCAAGTGTCGCATCTACATTCTTAGGAAGTGAATATGAGGTATACATGACACTTCGCAATGAATATTATATCTTATCATGAAACATAGGAGTGAGATGCGATATCGCGTTTTACGAATCATTAGAACTCTATTGTTTGGACACGTAGTCATCTGGAAACGCTATTTCCTAGTAAGGAAGTGTCGCATTTACATTCTTTTGAAGTGAATTCGAGGTACACATAACACCTCGCAACGGATATTATATCTTACCATGAAACATAGAAATGAGATGCTATAACGCGTTTATGAAGCATTAGAACTTCATTGCTGCGATACTTAGACATCTAGAAACGCTATTCCGTCGCAAGTATGTGTGTGGTTAACATTCTCTTGTAGTATTGGCGAGATATACGTTACGGGTTGCATTGATTTACATCCTATCATGACAAAGACTACATTGCTACGGAATAGTGTTTCTAGATCCCTACGTATGGAATCAGTAGGGCTCCAATGCTCCTTAAATCGCGATATCGCATCACATTTCTATGTTTCATGACAAGATATAGTATTCATTTTAAAGTGTCTTGTATACCTCGCATACACCTCAAATGAAAGTAAATGCAACACTTCCTTGCTAGGAAATAGCGTTGGCAGAAGTCTACGTATTGAAGCAATAGAGTTCTAATGCTTCTTATAACGAGACATCGCATCTCAATTCTACGTTCTATCATAAGATATAACATACATTGCGAAGCGTCATGTATACCTCGTTTTCCCTTCAAAAGAATGTAAATGCTACACTTCCTTGCTAGGAAATTGCGTTTGCAGATGTCTACGTATCGAGGCAATAATGCTCTAATGCTTCTTAAAACGAGATGTCGCATCTCATTTCTATGTTGCGTGATAAGATATAATATTCATTGTGGAGTGTTATGTATACCTTGTATTCACTTCAAAAGAATGTAAATGCGGCACTTCCATGCTAGGAAATAGCGTTTGCAGATGTCTACGTATCGTAGCAATAGAGTTCTAATGCTACGTAAATCGCGATATCGCATCTCATTTCTATGTTTCGTGATAAGATATAATATTCATTGCGAAGTGTCATGTATACCTCGAATTCACTTCAAAAGAATGTAAGTGCGACACTTCCATGCTAGGAAATAGCGTTTGCAGAATTCTTCGCATCGGGGCCATAGAGTTCTAATGCTTCTTAGAACGCGATGTCGCATCTCTCTTCTATGTTTCATGATAAGATATAATATACATTGCGAAGTGTCATGTATAACTCCTATTCACTTCAAAAGAATGTAAATGCGACACTTCCTTGCTAGGAAATAGCGTTTGCAGAGTTCTACGTATCGTAGCAATAGAGTCCTAATGCTTCTTAAAACGGGATATCGCATCTCATTCCTATGTTTCATGATAAGATATAATATCCATTCCGAAGTGTCATGTATACCTCGTATTCACTTCAAATGAATGTAAATGCGACACTTCCTTACTAGGAAATGGCGATTGCAAATGTCTACGTATCGAAGCAATAGAGTTCTAAAGCTTCTTAAAACACGATATCGCATCTCATTTCTATGTTTCATGATAAGATCTATTATTCATTGCGAAGAGTCACTTATACCTCGCATAAATTTCAAACGAGTGTAAATTCGACACTTTCTTGCTAGGAAACAGTGTTTGCAGATGTCTATGTATCGAAGCGATAGAGCTCTAATGCTTCT